>NC_058034.1:16250839-16432073 GCF_019176455.1 Solea senegalensis
CCAGAGGTGGCTTCGCTCTGCGGTCGCTCTGCAGTGCATGACTCAGCTCCAAGAGTTTCAGGAAGACGGGACACGGTCTTTCTGTTTTCTTTCTTCTGTTTCTTCTTTGATCCGCCGCATGCCTTCAGATCTGTTAAGACTCCCTTTGCTCTTGTCTTGTCTGTCTTTTCTTTTTTTTAAACATCTGCTTATCTCATTTTATCTCCGTACATACATTCTTTTGTCTTCTCTTTCTTTCTCTTATTTAACGACAACTTAACCTGCCAAGCCAACGTGTCTCTGTCACGCAGGGCTAAAGACACTGATGAAGGCTGGGCTTTGTCACAGAGTTGAGCAGATCCCATTGCAAAGTACACAGACATGAAGGCAGCAGCAAACAATCCTCCGACATTAAGCCGAGCATCCCTTCTCTCTCAGCCTCCCCTTGTTTGCAGGACTATGCGGGCGTGCTGAGATGCAATATGCATGTGTCACCTGGGTCATGCTGCAGTGTGAGCGTGTTTAACCAGGTTTAGTGGCATCGGGTCAGGAGTGACACCAGTGTTACTTAACAAGACACAACAGTGTCGCTTTCTCCAGCGATGGCTGCATCCGTAGTTTCTAACTTTCAAGTCGGACTGTCGCCGACAAAGTTGCATGCACAACAAGCGGCCGCCTTATTGAATAATACAGCAGGAGAGATCCTGGAAGCTTGGTAAGCTGAGAGGACGGAATAGATGATGAAGTGACAGGGGAGCAATAAGAAGAGTGGATGAGAGTGCACGGCGAGTATGAGAAATCGAGAGGTTGAGGGTGAAAGAAGAGAAAAAGCTGTCTGTTCTTCTGTGAGATGATGCTGCGAAAAAGACTGGCTGCTCTTTGTTATTTGAAAACCAGTATGACGTAGGTTTCCTTCCAGTCTGCTCCCATGTGGTGCCGGTGTCATATAAATTATATGGTTCTCTGTCAGTGCTTCTCAGGCTTATTGTGGAATAGAGGCCTCTGTGTGTGTGTGTGTGTGTGTGTGTGTGTGTGATAGAGTAACAGGGTACATAGTGTTTGTGTGTGTGGATAGGTTGAAATCTGATTACTAGAGTCAGGTTCCAGACAGTACTGTGTGTGTGTGTGTGTGTGTGTGAGAGCCTTCATACCCTCACGGCTTTGTGGGACCAAGTGTCACATAGAAACAGGAGCCCCTGGAAGCCCCAGGAAGTACCTTATTACAAACACACGGGTTGCTTTAACATTCGAGTCACCACTGACGTCACTGGTCCATGGGTCCATGACACAGGATAACCTGGCTTCTCCAGGTTTGGTGCTTGGCCAGAGCCTGCAGCTTCTAATTGTATCCTCTGGCCCGGAGTCTTGTAGGTTAATGTATGCCTCTGCTCGTCTTGTCTGCATTTAGTAAATTGTGGAAACACAATAGCCCCTTTGGAGTGGACACACGTCAAACAGCAGTTTAATGTATGAGCCTCCCCGGGCCATCATTATTGAGTTAGGATGGAAATGCATAGTTGTGCTTGAGGATTGAAGTGTCCTTGAAATGGACTTACCTGCTTAATTTCACCCAGTGGGCCGTTTTGACAGGTCACAGTCGGGAAATCACAGGAGAAACTCATCAAATTAATGATTGCCGAGTTCCACGTGAACAGAGTTCATTGTTTAGTTGATCAGCAGCACATGTCAGAATGGCTGCGGTGCAAAGAGCCCACATACTTCTGTGCATGTCACTTTTAAGAGTGCGGGAAACATTAGGTACAGTAGTTTAGGGAGGTGCACTTTACCTTCTGGATCGATCCTCACCCTCCTCTCACTGAGGTGGATCAGGTGGTGGAAGTGGGTCTTATAGAGAACTGTTGGTGTATTAACCCCGTGATGCTGGGACTGCCCCTCTACATCATTGTGTAGGATAATCAAAGACATTAATAAATACAAGGATGCATGTTAGAGCCAAGATGGAGAATAAGCAAAGGAGCAGAGGCAGGTGAGTCCAGTAGATAATAAATTCAAACAGACTGAACAGTCAAGAAAGATTCCTGGGAGATGCAGCAGCATCCAACACACATGCACAAAGAGGTTGGAAGTTAATTTAAGAGTACTCAAATAGGAATGCAAAAATAGGTAAAAGCATGACATGATACTGTAAGTACTGAAATGGAAATGGGAGGGAAACTGGAGATATAAACATCGTTAAGTTCTCAAAAGTAAAGATGAAAGGCTGGAAAAAAGAGGAAGGGATAACAGAAAATAAAACAGAGGAGGGCGAGTGATCAGGTCAATACAAAAGCTGTTCCAAAACTGGAGCATGGAGGGAAAGCAGCAAGGGACGAAAAAACAGCAGTGAAGAAAAAAAGACTGAGGAAAAAAAAGGGGGTAGACAGAGATGGGAAGGAGATACAGGAAGCTATTTGAAGCGTGGCTTTGTTGAAATTGTCGGCCTTGGCAACCAGACCCCGTTTGCTCGTAACTATGTGCGTCACGCTGTCACACACTGTTGTAGTGTGTGCACACAGTTTGTCAGAACGCACACAAGTCTTCCTTCGTACACACCAGACTCACACAGGCACAGATGGACAGACACACAAACACACACACTCGGTGTTTAGTGTGTGGAGAGACCTGCGCACACATGTTAGAGATGCACAAACACACAGATAGTATATGTTAGGTGAGACGAGGGCAGAGCCCCGTGGGGCCTTTGTGATAATTAAATTAAACATTGAATTGCGAGGTGTGGTGCGGCCTTGGTACTTGGATCTGTGGCTTATGTCGTGTTTGTATGTCAAGGACATAAAGCTTCAAGTCCAGATTGTAATTATGTTTACAAGCTGTCTGTTTCACAAACTACTTAAAGCCTTCACAGATAAACCTCGAAATCACAAAAAAGAGAAACTTTTTTTAAAATTTTAAAAAAAAAATGTTTTACTGTTGTTTATTTATTTATTTATTTATTTATTTATTTATTTGATATAATATTGACTGACTCGGGTAGTAGGAGTACAAATTGTGGCTAAAGGTTTTGTGTCAATCCCTGCCAAGCGTGAAGCCAGTGAATGTGAGAGCGGCTCAATGCAGCCCCCGATGAGCAGCCATGAAGAAACGGAGCCCACAGGTCATGAGTGCCAGGGTGGTGCCGGTGAGTCATGAGGTGCACCACGCCACAGTGGTGGACTGGTGATGGGTGCAGAAAATGGAGCAACGTATTTTTATCCTTTAGTATCTGACCTGACAGCAGTAATACAAATGGAGTCTTATATCGGAGTAATACCTTTCTAAGCAGCTCATGTCATAAGATAAGAAAGTATATGTATATATACATATATATATATATATATGTATATATACACACATATGTATAGTATAGTTTTGCCCCCCCCCGTTGTATTGCATTGCTGTTCTCACTGGCGTTGTTTACCATTAACCATTCATGCCAAGCATCATTTCCTCCACTCTCTACCATCTAATCCCACTTCACAGCACGCTCCCTTGTTTGTCTTTACCGCACAAACTCAACTCCACTTACACTTTCTCATGACCAGCGGACGTGCACTCTGAAACATACGCCTCATTCAGATCAGACTTACTGTACCTGCTGTCGAGATCCTTTTTAAAGTTAGTGTGTGATAGAATAAGGCCGACATGCCCCTGTGAAGTTATTGTCTCGGGTGTATTATGAATCCTTCGGCTTACTCTAAGGTCAGAGCTTATTTGTGGAGTCAGGCTTACTAGTATGGTTGCCATGGAAATGTCTCACCTCAGTGATTTTGTCTCTGCTCCCCAAACATTTCCCATCCGAACGATGTTTTTAAGACGCCGTGTGTGTTTTTTTTGTGTGCATAATCTTTGGTTGTAGAATATTCAGCGTAAGTCGTACTGTCTTTAATTGTCGGTCTTTGTTTCAAGATAAGTCGTCGCCGCCTGCTTCTAACAGTGTCCATGTGTGAGACTACATGTGCGCATATGAGTTAGCTGAACTTCGACTCACACTCCATCTGTGAGGTTTTTTTTGTTTTTCGCCAGTAAACAGGAGGTACGGTTCTCAGCTAGGACCCGCAGCATTTGGTTTATCTTTTTGAGTGTAGTGTTAGTTTGTTATAAAAGATGAGATTTCTAATCATCATTGAATTACAAATCAGAGGTTGGTGTTGGTTATTATCTACCAAAGAAGGGAGAGTAAAAAAAAAACCCACACGGGGGGCAGCCCATGGCCAAGTGGAAAGGGAACTTGGCTTGTAACCAGAGGGTTGCCAGTTCGAGTTCAGGTTGTCCTTTGAGTCCTCACAATGTCAAATGGTTGAGCAAGGTAGCCAACCTCCATTGCTCCCCGGGCGCTGCTCAGTGGCTGCCAACTGCTCTTAATTCTTAAAAATGTGTTGAAATTTTTCAAAATCACAACACAGCCATTTGCAATTTTCAAATCGCACAAGGCGCAATGTCTGTTAAAGCCAAAAAGTGTGTTAAAATATCATTTTAAGTTAATTATTGTCTTGATCTATTCACATCTTATTCTACAGACTGAAGAGAACAGATCTGCGCAAATATCACACTCTAATCATTTAGTTTTTTGAATGAAAATGAGAAGAACGATGTAATGATGACCATTCCCTCAATTAACAATTAGATATTTATTCAAAATCGTTCAGCCCTGGTTTCTATTAGAGGACAAATTAAATGCAGAAAAGACTTTTCCTTACAGGGATGAATAAAAAGCACACATACAGTAAAATATTCAGTCATTTCTAAATACACCAGTGTCTATTTTTTTTTTAATCATAATAATCCTCTTATTGGAGCAAAGTCTTTATTTGTAATTCACACTAATCATTTGAGTGACACTTGACCACTCCATTGTTTCAAACTGCTTTTATACTAAAGAAAATGCATTTGTCATTATATCTGTGGAATTAGTGCGCTCTAAATAACATTAGTGAGTCACCGCCCCAACAAAGAATCATTTCCTGAGCACCCTGACTCACTCAGTTTTCAAAAAGCAAACAATGGTCCACCGCGAACAACGAGTCAAATCCCTCTGAACCCACGTGTTGCCAGGCAGTTTCACATGCTGCATTGTGAAGGTTCTTTGAATGGACAAATGAGGCAAAAAAGTGGGCATTGGATTCGGCTGCAGTGGTTTGTTTGCTTGATGCCCTTCGATACATTCCGTCTCAAGTGTCAAGGCGCACACATCAGTGAAATGTGCGGCACTTTTACATGCGTGCGGCTCTCAATAGCAAGGATTGTGTATCTCAGGGCCTTGGGTTGTCACTGTATAGTATCGTCCTAATTGCTTTGTACCATGTGCTGCTGCTGCAAGCACCGAAACAAAAGATAATGTGATTTCTTTTTCTTTTTTTTTTTCGAGCGGATCCCAGTGGATATGAAAAACCACAACTGTCAGAATAAGCATTTTTACACCGCTGAGTAGTGGACATGATATTCACAGATTTTTACAGAAGGCTGTGGTGAGATACAGTAGATGCTGTAGTCGAAGGTCTATAGTGTTACAGCTAGTTAAAAATAGATGTGACAGAATCGACGAAGAAATGTCCCAAATCCACCTTGTACTGTGCCATCACTGATGACGTCTTGTGTTTTCTGTTGTCAATTAAAGTTGTTGTTCACCTAAACGTTACTTGGAGTTCCTTTAACGACCAGGATGAGAGCGCACAAATGTTGTAACACATAAACCGTGACAAAGAAAGCCGAGATGTAACTCTAATTGGCATTGTAGACCTGAATAAAGTCAGTTGTGCAGTAGTTGGTACTTGTATAAAGTTTGGATTTGTTGTTGTACAACTTTTTATGTCTGGTTACCTTCTTGACTTACATTGCAATATTTGGACTGTGTGCACCTTTTCAGACCTTAACCTCATGAGTCCTGTGCGACAAACATAGTTTGAAACTAGTTTGGATGTTTGACCGATAATTACACTCATTCCTGACTAAAAGAAGACATTTGAGTCGTTTAAAGTTGTGAGGTTAAGTATTTACAGCACAATCACAAATATTTTTTAATCAAAAAACCTAAGCCGGAGTAATAATAATTATAATAATGAATGTTATTCTTGTTGTCAACATAGCAAAATTGTTTATGAGTTGTTATGGTGACCCAGCATGTACATACAGTACAGTATATATATACTTTGGTTACTTGGGGCTGGGGGATGAAATGTGACCTGTATGGTCCAGCAGACCTGAACTGAGACAGCGACTAGAGAGAGGAACAGCATCAATGTCCACAGAACAGCGACAGACAGAGACGTGCTTCATGGCTCTGGAACAGAAAACTGTCGTGGAACAGATGCCGTGATCATCACTGGTGGCTTATGAGCATTTGCACATATGGGACATTTTTTTGATCTGATTGTTGTGTTCTCGTCTGGACGCGGGATGGATTTGGCAGTGCCGCTGATTTTCTGCTCTCTTCTGAACAACACACTGACGATTGTTTTTTGATTGGCCGAAACCCAGTTTTTGTCTCATCTTGTTTGCTGAAAATGGCCGACGTGCCGTACCTTGAAGGTGACTGTCATGAGCATGAAGAGTGATTTTTTTGTGGCCAGTCTGAGCCACTGAAACTCAGGGTAGTTTTCTGGTGACACATGCAGAGATGGCAAATTTTCAGGAGACTGTCCTAAGATGGATGACGCTGGGATGCAACATCTGTTTGTTGGCGACGTCTTAAACAGATTGTCATAACCAGTCCTAACACTTTCCCTCATTGATGAATCAAAACAAGTAAGTTACTGACGTGTGACTTGCAGAGACCAACAAACAAATATGATACATATTGCCCAACACAGACGAAGAGAATGACAACAATTTTGTCCGCTCTGCAAGGTTCCGTCAACCCGCTCTGTAACCGTCGTCACTCCTGTGTGAAAAAGTTGTGACCCAGTTTTGTTACTGATGCTCCTCACAGTGTGTGTGTGTGTGTGTGTGTGTGTGTGTGTGTGTGTGTGTGTGTGTGTGTGCGTCAGTCAGTCAGAGTTACAACTGCAACTCCGGCTCCTAGAAATTATATTTACATATTATTAAATTATTTCCCCCTAATTGTGTTTAGTAATACAACTAAAACTTAGTTGCTGCCTGAATTATGTTCAGAGGTAAGATTTTTTCTGCTTGAATAAAGTGCCATATTCATTATTTATATGCCGTCCATATGGTTTGTGGATGTGTAGTTGAGATTAATGTCGTCCTTCAGTTTAGTCACTGTAGACTCTCTATTAAAGCGGACTACAGTAGTCTTGTACTAACCTGATTTGAGTGCCTGAAACACACAGTCATTTGACTGATGTATTCAGCATGGACATTTTTCCAAATGACCAGATGCATTTGTATTGGTAATGTTCCCAAATTACCCGTGTAGAGATTGTAATCAGGGCAGCATTGTGTTTTCCTTCAAAGGTATAAATTGTGTTGTATATGGATGTGATTTCTAGGAGACAGGATTGTCCATTCAGACTATTCAACCTGCACTGATGTCTGTTTTGCATATGAATATAATTGCTGTTGGGACACAGCATGTCATCCTCATTAAACTCCTCTTTCCTTTTGTAGTGTCAGCTCGGTGGTTTACTCTCGCGTCGACCGCAGCTGGAAATACTGCGCCTCCCATTTCCCTGTCGTCATATTCACTTCCAGCCATGTCAGCTCACAAATGTGCATATCTGTACTTCCTCGCGCCAACGTCTCTGCACACTCGTGTTTACGTTGCATGACGGGGATATTTATGAGACGTTTAAGGAGTGATAATCTGTGCAGAGATGGTTTCTGCTCCTCAGGTGTAATGCGATATCGTTTACAAGAGAAGGACGCTTTCAGTCATTTTATAGGATTTTGAAATCATCCTGTAAACTGTGTCGTGTTTTTGATCATTCGGTGTGCAGCAAATCACTGAGACGTACTCATCTTCCGATTAATCATCATGCCTACAACCCAAGTTTAGTTTTATGTGGTGAGTCAAAAGCGGAGCCTCTCATATGTTCAGAACAAATCAAGTGTTTTCAGAACTACTAGTTAAGTGATTTGGTTGAACGTTTTTTTTCTTGACCTATGAACCTAAAGTGAATCAGTGTTTTTGAACCACTTTATGGATCACACTCCTACAGATCCTCCAGCCTGACCAGTACAGAGGCGTGCACCAGATAAAAACAGTAAATGAAAACTTAAACTTTTAACTTTCCCAGTGTCTGTCCCTTTAACACCAAACATCTTATACAACATACAACATGTACATGAGATTATTTTTACACGTGGACTTGTGGACACATGGGTTGCAAGCATCCAAGATCATAAAGGTGCTTCAGTGGAGGTACTTGAAACAAATGACTCATATAATCAAGCCTTGTTTAATATTGTATTCATTCAGTTCACTATGATTGCACATTGTTCAGGTTCTTGTAGTCAAGCTGCAGCGTGTTAAACTGTGGATCCTTTGGCAGCATTTGATTCTCTGAGTATGGCCTGTGGTTATCACAGTGTGCGCGCTGTTGACGTCAAATACGGTATGATGCTGACACCGAGCGGAGACCAACTCTGTGACTTGGGATTAGGTTAATCACAGGGGAACTGGCATTGGCCTGTTTTTCGATTTAATTCGATTTAAGAATGGTGGGGTGGTAGTGGTGGTGGGGGGGTCAATAAGCTTATGCTGTGTCAGAACCAGCTGATTTTACACTTTCCCATAATCTGTAGCCGCTTGTAGATGAGCGCTTGTTTTGCCGTGCCATCTTCCCATTCCAATTTAGTCTCCATTCCCTTTGAGTAGAATGAATGCATGATGCAGATGATATTTTTCCCTCTCTCTTCACTCACCCATATGAGGTTTCACTGCCATCTCAATAATCACCAAAGCTTTAATTGTTTAACACGACTTTAATCAAATCCAGACTATACAAGCTGTGAGTTTAATGACTCTAAAACAACAAAGCCATTTTATAGACATGACAAACCCTAACCTGCTGCTCTCAGTACTTTACTCATGCAACGACACTCATTTTTGCTGTTAAACTGTTGACTAATTAAATTACCTCAAGATTTATTATAACTCTGAGAAGTATTCAAATCAGCAGTGTAGAGGGAAACAAATGAGGGAATGAATCATTACAAAAAATAATGATTTCACCTATATTTTACACACTGGTCCTTAGTGTGGAATGTTATACAAGTGTGTGTGCGAACAATGGGATGCCCCGGCCACTTTACAAGGGTGGTCGCCAACCATAGCAACCAACCAATTACACTTTGTTTACTAATCTTGTTGTATCAATTGCCTTTTATGCAAATCCAACAGATTAGTGGCTCTCAGTTTGAGTGGCAAAACAAAATGGTGTTTACATTCCAAAGCACCCAAGCGCTACTTATACAGAGAGAAAGAATATCATAGCATCCCTGTGAGCATTGTCATTGACTATATTCCAGTTTAATCTGAACTAGAGCTGCAACTAATGATTCATCGCCATAAAAAATGTTGAAAAATGTCGATGGGTGTTTGTCAAACCTGTTCTCAAATGTCTTGTTTTTGTCCACAAACCAAAATGATTCTGTTTTAATGATTTAACGAGTTATATAGAGCAAAGGAACTGGAAAATATTCACATTTAAGAAGCTGAAACAGTCAAGAAATGTTGTTTTAATAATGAAAAAAGCTTCAAACCGATTAATCGATGATCAAAACAGTTGACGATTCATTTAGTAATCACTTCAGCTGAAATGAACAAAGGAGGAAAACTGCCCAAAGTTAGATATTTTACAGAGGATGAGCTCAAAAACATAGTCTAAAAATATTCACATAATGCAGGGAGGGAGAATTGTAGTGAGAGAAGGAATGAGTAGCTTCAGAAACTAAGCCAGCTGAGCAAGTGAACTGTCTGTCTCTTGACTCAGTTTCTGTGGGGCATTGAAGCCTTCCTTCGGGGTCAGAGGTCAGAGCAGCGAAGTGCTGCGAGGTCGGGAGACTAATCAAAATCACACAGTAGATTAGGCTGATGTAATTCATTTTTTTGTTGTTTGCTTCATTTGACTCCACTGTGGACTCCCGGCACATGGTCCAGAGTTTCCCCATTTTTATTGATGTACCGCGTTCAGATAGAGAGCATATTTTATTAACTAACCGCAGTGAATTTGTCGAATCTGTGTCAACAAGACCTCTCACAGGATGAGTTTTGATTCGTCTACTTTCTATTGTTATCTTATAGTTCTTTCACATACTTCCCTCCATTTATCTCCCACCAACGTGATGAACTCCTTTTATCTGTCTGCCCCTCTGAAGTCTGTCCTGTTATTCTCGCAGTTGTTTTTTTAAAGGCTTTCAGGATTATGCCTCGCGTTTGATCCTGATTTAACGTGATTGTGTGTGTATTTGAGAGACCGCTTACATGTCAAAGGTGATGTGCCTGTCGAGTTCTGTCAACCACATCTGAAATTCTATTTGACGTCTTTGTATTGGGCTCACTGAGACCCCCAGTTTCTTTAAATGAAATGATTCAAATCAAAAAGACATGCTATAAGACAAGAGCTGCAGTGTGCCACTGACTGTTTGACAGGCTACACTTAAGCCATCAAGCGCAAGTCAGATCGATGTGTAATTACGGTTTCGGTTTCTTTGTGACACCCTGCACAAGCTATATATTCACAGAATGTTTTAGTATTATCCTGGTGTGTATGTTTGTTTTTTTATGTTTAAATTTTTTTTCCATCCCACACATAAGAGATTACTGTAATTAAGAGTTTGCAAGTATGAAATGATTCAAACCCACATCCCCTTAACTTCAAATTATGTTTGTTCTTTTTAATTTATAAGTGGTGTACCATGGTGAATGAATTAACGTTTGAAGGAAATGTGTTAATACCACATCTGACTGCTTCACACCGGGTAGAGCTTATCTTTCATGCCATGTCCTGTGAGCTTCATGTCCACTGTCAGTTGCATGCTGCCACCCTGTGGATGTGAGCTTGAACGCACTTGTTATTTTTCTGTGAGGTGCAGTTGTGCCCTCTGGTGTTTGCCGAGTGCTCCTACAGTACCGTAGTTTGTTTTAAGTCTTTGCACAGGTGCCCTGCCCACGAGTGAATAGTTTCAGTGGGTGGCTGCGGTGGTGGTTGGGTTTCATCAACAGGTTTTTTTCAAACAACAAAGACTTCTTTTAACACAACACAGCAGTTAGAGCTGGTGCTGTTTTCGTCACGTCGCGAGGGCTGGCAGGGTTTCACTGCACTGCCAGTCTGTCTTCACATAGTGTTTATGTTACATCTGATGAACAAATGAAACACACCGAGGCCTGACCTTATAAACACAACCCTTGTTTTCTTTTCATCCTCCAGTTTACAGCGTTGTTCACTGTTTACGCAGCTGCTCCCGTTGACCTCATTTTCTATTGCATCAGCATGATGTACAGTGTAAACATGATACTTGGTTTTTTAACTGAGCTTCTTCTTATTTACCTAAGCATGATTTGACTACAAAATGTCCGTCACCACAAGATTTGATTCATGAATAATATTACATTAATATTATACTATTTTTACATTTACACTGACATGCTCTGTAGTTACCACATAGAAACACTGATGAATATCGTGTTACTGTAGCTCAGGGAGGAGCTGCATGTTGTTGTTCTGCGGTTCACCCTCAGGTCATAAAGAAGGGCAGGCCATTGTCATTGTTGTGAAGGACACATACGTCCCTGTGGCGACCGCGTCTTCCGCGTCTCCCGTTTCTCATCTTTGGTGTCTATTGTGATGTAGTGGGCTGAGCCGCAGAGTGCAAGCACAGTAGTAGTGATTCACTTCAGTGATCCTCCTCCTCCTCTTGTGTGTCTTTCATGTGTCGGTGTAATGTGTCGTCTCACTGAATCGTGTCCAAGTCAGTGGCGACAGAGCTCACTTGTCTCGTCCTGACCGCGTTACATAGAATCTCCCTCCATTGTCACTGTTTTTCTGCAGAGTCTCACAACGGCTACAGGAAATCCTGAGAAAAAAACACTTCCAGTATCCTCCTTTTTCCACAAACATCCCTTAGTCAAATGACATTACTTTCTGAAGACTTATCGAAATGTTGCTTAACTGCTTCAATAGTGTACGTTATCGAAATTGTAGCCTCGAAACAATTGAAGAAATTATATGTTATTGCAATTAAATGTCCCTGATGCTAATCATGTTTTTTTTGTTTTTTTTTTCTTACAAATGCACAAAATTAAAGCTAAGTATTATGTATGTATCAATAAATAAATACATGTTGATAGGTGCTTCCTTGGCCTTTGACTACATTTAGTGGTGAGGTCATTAGGTCAGCATGTCGGTCAGTAAATTAAACAAGTTGACATAGAGAAGGAATAAAGAATCAAAGGACATTCTTATGATTTTTTTTCCTCAGTTAAAGAATAAACTAAAGAAAAAATGCTTGTTTTTAAATGGTTTAGAGCAAGTTAAATTACGTTGAAACATTCCGTATTTTGAAGAAAAAAAAAAAACTTTTGTTTTTGTCAGATATGCCATTTAATGCCTGAATTATGTCCAACCGCGAAGCCATGATACATAATACAGTGAAGGGTTTATGTCCTCATGTTATATTACAAATGTGATGGTAATTTGATGAAGTGTATTGACGCTGTTTGCACTTCCTCTAGTTGTATATGTGCTCTCATTTATTACAAAATGACTGTCACCTCAGTTGTTGTGATATGAGCGCTTGGAATCAGATGTATCACACAGATTGTGCTGCACACACCATCACAGGATGCCACCGTGCCAGATGGCACCTTTTCCTCCTACTGACTCACTCACCAACGGTTAAGGTGCTAGTCTTGCTTTCCAGTGAATCCATACTCGTGTGTTTTCCTTGCCCAGGTTCATTTTTGATCCGAAAGAAAATGGTAAAAGTTCATTTCAGAAACCTTTACTTGATACTTTGAAGCAGTTGTACTCAATAGTACTTTTTAATTGCATATTTTGTATAATAAAGTAGGATTTATTCACCATGTGCAGTTTTTTATTGGCAATTAAAGTTATGATCATATGTTAATCATACACTATACTTGCCACAATGTCTGAATTAATATATTGTTAGCAGTATTTAGTAATTATTGGTATACTTTGTATACAGCAAGGCAAGGCACGTTTATATGTATAGCACTGTTTATACACAGGGCAACTAAAAGTGCTGTACAAGGGCATAGAAATACACAGATAAACACAATAAAAGCAAGACATTAAAATTACATTAATCAAAATAAATGCTAGACATTGAAATTACATTAAAATCAACAGTAAAATTGACATAGTCATTAAAATCATGAGATAAAAGATACAAATCCAGTGTTTTTTTTCAAGTGTAAAATTATCCTGAATTGAAGTCTCAATCATAATGATCTGTTAACAATTTATAAGATAAAATTTGACAATTAAAAAGTTCAATAATTAGTTCACAATCAAATTTCTATTGTCCACTACAAATATTAGTCCACACTCATATTAGTTTTTTAAGTACAGATTCTATCTCGGTCATCTGCTGTTATGGAAGTTTTCAAACTCAAAGCAAAACAAAAATGGAAAAGTTTGAGTGTCGCTGTACCAGAATATTCTGTTTTTGTATCCACTTTTGTCTTTTCCACAGAAACTGTGGTAATTAAAGTTGACTAAACGCCGACTGTAAGTAATGAATGACTTATTACTCCACTCCAGTGACTCCATTCCAGAGCTTTCGTGTTCCTCCCTATACTGTGGAGGGAAGGGAACACACACACACACACACACACACACACACATACACATACTCACACCAATGGGAGGAAGTATAGCCTGTGACGAAGACACAAACCTGAATAGAAACCACTGACAGTGAGAGAGCAACTGAGTAGAGAGAGAGGGAGAGGGAGTGAACAAGGGTTTGAGGAGTTCTTGATGTGACTCATGGACGCGTGTTGTTGTTATAGTTGTTTGTGATTTGATATCAAGTGTGTTTGGATACATGTCTGCTGCTTTTGGAGAGAGAGGGAGAAGTCTGATGGATAATCTGCTGAGTAACTTTTAAACAGAGCATTTATTGCACTTATCACAAATGCTACTGACTCGATATGATGGTGTGTCATGCATTCACATTATGGTCAGTGTGTTACGTATGTGAGTGTGTGAAATGCTGCACTTTCGGTACTAACACTCAGGGTGTGTTCTACTCGAGGCGTTTGTTTTTGTGGTAGCACATGCGACGGTGTGTGTGTGTGTGTTGGGTAGTGTGTGCATGAGTGCATGTTTGTACCGGGGCGATGTACCGGCGTTCACCTTGTGCCAGAGGAAGGGTTCATTTCGACTTCAGTGAGGAAGTCATCAGGAGGCTCCATGCTGCCAACCACCGCCATGCTCACAGGTTTGGACCCTCGGATAACCACACACACACACACAACGCTCAAAGACTGGTTGTCATTATGACATATTTACTGACTTTACTGATGAACACATTGTTTCTGAGTCTAGAGTATGCTTCCTTCTTTCAATACATGAAGTACTTCTCATGTGCATTATAGTAATTCCATGCTGAAATGAAGCTACTGTACATGCAGTGACAAAATGAGTGCAGCAGTTTGTGTAGAGAGAGATTTGGTTTATTATTTTGCATGACAAATAGGTCAAATAGAGTCTTTAGTGGTCTGAAGGTATCATGAATTTGAACATTATCACGTGTATAGTTAAGAGACTCTGTGGCTCCAATGATAGCCACACAAGCCGTAGGATATGTCTTAAAAAGAACATGACATTGAACAGTCTGGAATCATCCCAGCCTTTAGCTACTCTTCATGTTGGTAAATTTGACTCTGTTGCCAAGCAGGGTTTCACGTCTGAACATAACACATTTAGTTTTTAACCACCAAAGACACCAGGTTTAATTATTTTCTACGTAGCAAATCATAGATTCAGCAGAGCAACACACAGTCCGCACCATAAGTTTTACAATGATTAACAAGAAAGCAAACTTTGCCACTTTCTTGTTAATTACTTATTAAGTGAAACATGATTTTATCATGTCCCTACCCACATCACAACTGAATCATCCCCAAACCAATGCTTATAGCATGACCCAATAATAATAACATGAGCTTTTTAACACACGCATAAAACCCCTCTTTCAGAGGTGGGAAAGACTTCTTTGCCGACTGGACAGGGTAACGTCAGAGATTTAAACAGATAAATATGCTGTCAGGTCTGGAGGCTGGACTGTGGCCAGCTGGACATACAGACTCCCGGAGACCCTGACACTTGGTAGCTGTATTTTTCTTTGTAGGTTCACATGACTGACTCTATTTACAGCACGTATATTTAATTAAATGATCACAATTCATTAGAAAAGTAGCTCAAAGGACACATATGCAGAAATGTACTTGAATTTACCCAATTACTGGTGTTCTTTTCTAAAGACTTCTTTACCCCAAATATTGTACAGGATAATTCGATTTTATTTATCAGTGAATCAACAATACAGTAATGCATGTTTTTCCTACTTAAAGTGTATCACACTTACATAATCTGACAGTAAATATTCTCTTATGTGATGATTTGTAAAAAAGGATTCAAGGTGCTTTATTGTCATGCAGACATGAAAGAGTGGAGTTTGGTTTTCAAGGCCCGAAGAAACACAATAAATAAATAGAATAAGGAGAATCAATAGACACAAAAGAGAGAGGATAATAGATCTAGTATACGCACACTTACCCCCAGAGAAAGGAGGTGATGATGATTATGATGTATGTATTAGTAGTTTTCTCATCATGCTTTATGCTGAATTTTTATTTCTGTAATTATAAAATATAAAATAAAGTCGTAATCATGGACGTCTGGAGACATTAAAAGGTCAAGAGTCGCCAGGCATCCACCTCGGGTTGAGGTTGGCTTCAGCCTCTGTGACTGAGGGTTTCCTGTGGAAAGTACTGGGCTGGAGTGAAGAAAGCAGATGTAAACACACAGATGGAGCACTGTACTGTGCAGCGTGTCTGAATCATTAGACAGGTGGATGAGACTAACAAGAGTGCTGGCAGGGGTAATTACTCCATGACCTCTTCCTTACCCTGGTGTGTGTAAACTTCATTAGATGGGATAGTGGTATTTATACATATCCGTGTTATTTCGTATGTCAAAATAAGGGTATTCCGTAACTGTGAAAACACGAATCGAGACTTTGTTGAACATAAATAAATCCTACGTGACTCGCAGCTTCTTCACGCTACTGTCAGATCCAACAAATCCAACAAAAAGTATGACAAAAATGAAGCAAACTAACGCTGGGCTGCTTTCAGCCTCGTCTTCTATTTTGTTACATGTTAAAAGTCCGTCAGTGTTTCAAAACCAGGTTTCTCTTCAATTTGCTGACCCATTTTTTCTTTCCAGGACTTAGAAAAACAGCGTTGTGTTCTTGCATGCCCATGGTTGGAGTGCGTCACAGTGTCTGTGGCTCACTAGTAATTTATTTGCAGTGCAATTTACCTATAATGTAACATGGTGTTATGGAGATGGAAACACATAGGACTGTGGCAGCGACTCTTTGGTCTGTTTTGATTATGTGGTTGTGGCTTTTGATTGGTGGGTGTTTTGCCAAACGTTGAGATTCACCGCTCAAACCACTGCGGCCGCCGTCACTGTATGTTTGACGTTGATAATGGTGATTATGTCAGTTAAGATAATGACTTTAAGATGTAGATAAGAATGATAATAATGCTGGTGGTGTAAGGGTCGCTAAAGGCGATGATGATGATGATGATGATGGTAAGGATTGGGATTATAGTGCCAAGCATGAAAATGCAAAACATGTACGAACAAGCATTCAAACTTCTGAAAATTCACTGGTACTGGATAACTGATAATCTATTACATTATTAAAATATCTTATACAGATGTAACAACACTTAAGAGGCGTTTTATTCTTGTGAGTTGTTGAGGATTAGCTGGATTAAACGGTGTTGTGGTTAGTCCAGTGATATCCAGTGTCAGGACATGAATAGGTGAAGAAAAAAAAGTATTAAATTATTATCTACTATTTGTATCACTTCATCATTTAGATATTACAGGTTGACAAGAGTCTTAAAAAAGGCTGAATGATTTGGGTGAAATATGTAATATAATAGATGTACTTTATTAATCCCAAACTGGGAGATTATCAGTTTAGCAGCAGCAAGACACACAATATACAGTACAAAAAAAACAACATGAAATTAAATTGTATGTAGCCTACATAATGTAAGGAGGAGTGCTTAAGTGCTTAAAAAAACAAATTCAGGATGACCACACGAGATACCATCAAAATAGTAACTATAATGATAGGAATAACAAATATCACATACAGCACTGCACAGTCAAATTGTGGCTTTGTTTTGAAACTTAAATAGACATATCACATACCGAAAAGGTTTGAAACCCTTAGCGTTATCCTCAATAATACCTGTCACATAAAATCCTAATCTGAGAACTAACAGTTAACTACAACTTTCCGATGATATGGTGCAGTGAAAAGTCCAATAGAGTAAAGGGGGGGATTTAAAAGAAAGCATGAACTGGAAATATTCAAAACTGGGTCAGTTACTTGAGTGAATCTACAAAACTTTCCACCTCTTGTTATCTACAAAATAAATGTCTATATTAAGCAGAAAGTTATAGAGAGTTTAAAAAATGTCTGTTGTAAACGTTTCACTCTGCCGTCTTTTGTTTTCCTCTGAGATAAAATATCTGTAGTTTCAGTTCACATATGTGGTGATCACTATGTCACCTCACACTCACACTCATAAGTGAGCTGCCTGTAGCTGTTGTCCCTTCCTCATAACCATTGTCATCACACCTACGGCCAGTTCTGCTTTGTGTTTCCTCCTGTGACATGGTGACTAGACTTTTAATGATGGTAAAAGTGTTTAACTCGTGGACATAAAATGAGTGTACTTGGATTCTTGGATTTTTTTTTTCCCTGCTTACTCAAGGCCAGATGACACACTGAAGTTTATGTTTTTGCAGGGACGGACTAGATGACAAACCTTTGTAATGCCTGTTTATTGTCGCTAGTTGTTTTTAGCGGCACCAGCTGTTAGCCGCTCTACCGTTAGCCGCAGATTTCGGCTCCAAGTGGACTTAAAACACACCGGCGGCTCGTTGTTTACTGTGTCCGACACCAAGGCTCTTTGTAGTCCAGGTTTTTGGTCTCCCGTCTCCGGGTTTCTGTTGTACACTCAGAATGTAAACAGTGTCCACCATCTTTGCTAACAGTTACACTAACAGGAGCAAGTGTCACTGCACAGTGGAATGCAGATATTTCTCAACTCTGAGGTTGAGGTTGGGAAGTACAATTTTTCAAAAATACTACCTCTATTCTAGTAATAGGGGTGGATTATGCGGCAGCCTGTGGCCAAGTGGAAAGGGAACTTGGCTGAAAGGGCTGGGGTACCCCTGAGCAAGGTACCCAGCTCCCCGGGTGCTACTCAGTGTGGCAGCCCACTGCTCCTAATTCTAGGATGGGTCAAATGCAGAGAATAATTTCTCCTAAGTGGGATTAATAAAGATAAATGATCTGAATTGTAGCAGTTGTGCACCCTTTCACTGGGTTCGGTGTTGGGGAAAAGTTGTCAGAAGATCTGTTTTTACAGGGATGACTTATTTCAGTATTTTCACATGTTTCATAAAATGTCTGCTTCATTGTGTGTGCGCCCAGACCAACTCTGGCACTTTAACATTTTTATGTAGGGAGAACGTGCTGCTTCCTCTGGAGCGTCATATCCAGCTTCTATATTCGCCTGTACTGATGGGACCACTCACTCAGTTCATCAGTCCTTCTGGGGCATTTCAGTGAGCTGACTGCTTTGACAGAAACTCTCGCTCCCCTCTTCAATCCCTGACATTTGGAAAACATTTGTCTCCAACATGCTGCACACGTGATGTAGTGTCACAGATGTTTTTGTTTTTTTTATCTATGATTGGCCATGATGTGGAATTGCTCTTTTAATAACAATTTAAATTCCAGTGTACATCTAAGAAATAGTGTTTAAACTCTGGGCAACATTTGGACAAACACTAGGTGTTACCAGGGCACTTTTGTTTGCACAACCTGACAGACAAATGGTCACTGGTTTCCCCTTCACCATAACACACAGGAAGGAAGAGATTAATTCAGAGTATAAGAATTTCTTCTCTCCCCATCTGTGACACTCCACACTTGCTTTCTGCACATATTTTGTCCTAACTCAGGGAAAAGACCATTGAAACATTTATTTTTAATGAACTTTAACTCCTCAGACTTGGCTGTACCCAAATATTCTGTCATAGATGAAGCTATTTCATTATTTTTAAGAACTTAAGAAGGGAATAGGAAAAACAACACTAGAATGAGTCTTTTTTTGTCAACATTTGTCAGCTTAACCCACTACCCTTAAAGGAGACGGACCATTCACCTCCAGATTAAGTTTGGATAATATATGTCTGACATCTCCTGTCAAATATATGAAGTATTGTGACTTGATTTAAGACTTTGAGCTGTGCTATGTGAGTTAAACTCTAAATCGTACTGTAAGTGCACTCATACGTAAAATTGCAGGTTAATAAAAATATAAATAGTGCAACACACATGTCAGAAAGGCGTTGCTTATTGTTAATATAGTATTTATGTAAAAATACTTGTCCTGCTGTACCAGTAAATGAGAGTCAGTCTTCACAGTTACTGGTTACTGCCAACCTGAAATAACACCATTGTCTCAGAACTATAGGAAGTTGAGCAATTTCCCAGGAAAAACAAGGATTCTACATTTGTCACACACCTTTAGTTCCAAGCTATCTGTGTGGTCTTTCCTCTGTATTGCTTTTATTATTCTCACTATCTTCCTTTTTGGTTTTATGAAAAGTGTCATTTTTGTGGAATTGCTAGCTGTGATTTTGCTCAGATCATCGCATGCCTCTGGATTTATTAAATCTGTGATTTGAACAATTATTGTATATGATATAGTTGTCAAGTCAAATTTAAAAAAAATCATACATTTATTGACATTAACTTATACACATACATACACACACAGTTATATCAAATATGTAGACATGTGCCTAATTAACAAAGGTATGGAGTTAGATCCGTGTCAATATTTTAACACTTTTTAAGAAGCAAATAAAATATCGATTTAGTAGTTTGATTGATTTGTTCTTTGCACCTTGTTTTTTTTTTTTTGTTTTGGAGTCGCTGTCCGTCTGAAACTTCTTCCCCAAGTTTTCCCTGTCAATATCCGACAATATAATTGTGAGTATCTAACTTTCATAATCTGACAAACGTTAGACACTTACAATGATAAGTTCCAGACGGACAGAGACTCCAAGCCTGTGACGACTTCCAGTCCATTGAAGCTGTCACTGTAGCCAATCAGCAGGCAGCTTCCTAAGGCCCGTCCGCAAACAAAAAACCACGGCACAAAGAACAAGTGTATTTTCAAACAATAAAATACAATATTTTTAAATGATTAAATTGATATTTTATTTGCTTCTTAAAAAGTGTTTAAAAAGTGATTCCATACAAAGGCACAAGTGCAAAACAGAAGCAAATTACAAAAAACAAAAACTACAAAAGGGCCCAAGGCTTTACAGTCTGTACAGCAAGTGACACTCTGTGTCCTTAGACCCTGACATTGAGGGAGGAAAAATATGGGAGAAACTCCGGGAAAAGCCACAGAGGAGGGATCCCTCTCCCAGGATGGACAGATGTGCAATTGGTGTCAAATGTACAGGTTTTTTTTTTTAACCCTAGTGGCTTCTCAGCGTGTTTTCATTTCTCTCTGTTTGGAGCATGCTATCGATGTTTCACTTCGATTCTTTTAATGTGGCAAGAGCAGCAGCGGCTCACGCTGTCACGGAGAATTGTGGTTTGCCGAACACCAAACAGTGACCAAACTTCTGGTCCCCTGTCGCTAAGTCTGTCATCCTTGCAGCATATTCAGCGCTCAGTCGGTATGTTCATCCATCAGACGGATGCATCCGGATCATGGGAAAGGAATGTCATGTCACCAGAGCTAATTATTTCAGGGTCAGAGTGAGGACTTCCTGATTGCTTTAGTGAAACGTAACACCACTGACACGCCTGGCTAACCCCTTTATCATTATTATTAGAATTGACTGGAGACTTTGTCCATTATCGAGGATTTTCCCTGCGTCCACATCCCCATTGGTTCTCGGTGTCACACACGTCATAATACCCTCAACACAAATTTGTGCGTCAACCCGGTGACGTTTTGACCTTTTTCCACCCTATTCACACAGTGTCGGATTCCTTTAAGTCGAGCCAGTTTGACAGATTTTTCCCTCCGCTACCTCGGCAGCTCATAATTGCATTAAAGTATGTAGCCTGTGGATGTTTTGATCTCTCAGTAGTTCGGATAAACAGTCGTTGCTCTCATGCTGCTGCTACTTTACAGAGCAATGACTGGAAGTTTTCATTTTGTGTATATGTATCTGTGACATACAGTATATTGTAAAAACTATTATGTTGAGATATGTTGGATCAAAGGGAAAGCATTTGAGAATAGGCTCCCAGACAAATGCACTAATCCATTAAACCACCAACACTTTATGTTGTTATTTTAAGGCTAAATCTCTTTTTCTATGTTGTTAAGCAAATCCGGGTAAAAGAAAATAAATGGGCTTATTTTTTTGCCAATTACAAAGACAAAAACTAAATGGAAAGCTCAAACTTGTGTTGTAGGTTATTGCAGCTCACATCTCACCGTGTTCATTTCCAGTCAAAAAAAGGCTGTTAGTGAAAGAGTTGTCCCTTTTTAATCACTTGTTGGAGGAATCATTTTTGAAAACCTTGTATTCTCACAATGGCCATCTTTTCTCCATGGCATACCTTTGTTCGCTGCTGTATTCAACTGGGCTCAATTGAAATATTGAATTTTTGTGTTTGAGTCAGTGTAAATGTGACACTTTTTTGGTTAAGAGGTCGTTTAAAACATAACAGAGCTGCGTATCCTATTGTCGCCTTGGCTTGTGTTCAACTGGTCGACTTCAGAAACCACTTTTATCGTACCACTGGCACTACTATAGTAGTAATAGTTTAAAAGAACATAAGAGGCAAATCGCTGCTGCAATATGTATTTTTTATATGTATATATATATACATACATATATGTATGTATATATATATATATATATACATATATAAACATACATATATATAGCATATATATATATATATATATATATATATATATTGCATTTGAATGTGAATTTGAATCATGTGGCAATACATTTTGTTTTGAATGTATAACACAATAAATATTGAACTGAAACTTAAGTCCTTCATCATCTACCGATTTATCCTCCACCAGAGGGTCGCGGGTGGTGCTGTGCCAATCTCAGCTTCAACGGGCGACACCATGGACAGTTTGCCAGTCCATCGCAGGGCCACACACACACACACAGACAGAGACAAACAACCGTTGACTCTCACACTCACTCCTATGGTCAATTTAGAGTGTTCAATTCACCTAATCCCCACATTGCATGTTTTTGGACTGTGGGAGGAAGCCGGAGAACCCGGAGAGAACCCATGCACACACGGGGAGAACATGCAAACTCGATGCAGAAAGGCACTGCAAGGCGAGAAGACTTTGCAAGTCAAATTTTGTAGAAGTCAGGGAGACTTCAAATGCAAATCAGTGCACAGTCGTGCAGGCTAGTTAGTTAGTTTTGGTCACAGGTATTCACAAATAAATGCAGATACATGTGTTGACACATGTTAAACACACGTTCTTACATACATTAAATATCAGCATTCTGCACACAAAGAAATAGACTGAAAAGGTGTAGGTGTAAGCTTATTTTGCCTACCCTCAGTACCTCTGTTATCTGTCAGTGTGTGGATTTCTAAAACATTGCCCTTATAATCAAAAACAGGAAACATGTAACACGAAGTGACTCATCTTCAGTTCATTTGGATTTATTGAAATTAGTGTTCAACTTTGTGCTGAACCACCTCATCACAAACACACTTATAAAAACAGTTAGACATCAAACTGCATTTTATATTTACAACCACTAAACGAGTGAGAGCATAATGTGTACTTCAGAAAAACTAAAATGATGGTCTGGCTCTCAAACTTGACAGTCTCTGCTTACATAACACAGTAGCCATCATGCTTCTTTGTTTGGGGTGCGTGTGTGTGTTATGACGCAGTTTTTTACCTATTTTTCCATTTTGTTCAGGTTCTGGTGGTGACACCTGCACCCCTGTTGTTACCTTCTTACATGACTCACGTGACTGTGTTAGACCAACATGAGGATATGACACAGCTCGTGGTCAGCGGGGAGCTGATGTTGATTTAACTATCTAAAAAAAACAACTCACATCATATACTTCTATCTTTCCACTGCAACTGATTAATAAACCATTACTTTAACATGTGGTAAAATGGGGATAACTGCCAGATATTGAAAGTTCTTCTGGAAAAATGGGCAAAAGCACTTACTCACAGGACATTTGCTGGCCCTTTTATGGCTTAGGTGTTAAAGGGTTAACATAATTTAATGACTGTATTGTTATTGAATTATTGCAGTTCCCTAAGTGTATAATTTTTCTCCACAGAGTTAATGAAAACATTTTTTTAAAATGTATTTCAGTTGTTAGATTTATGCTTTGTAGTTGACCAGACTCGCCTGCTCTGACTCCAGCATGAGCCGCCCCGACACGTGATGATCCGTACACACAAAGCAGTGGATTGACCTGAGGGCAGAAGTAGTCAAGCATTTAATGTATGGTGCATAGTGCAGGCATGCATGAGAATGCAAACAAGTTTTACACATTTCCTATGCAAGAAAATATACACATATAAAATATATATATATGGAATTATCTTTCACAGTTTTCTGTAAAATTGAATTCAACACAAATTCTTCTTTAAAACAAATGCAGGAGATGTAGTAGTGGAAAGTGGAGTAGGCCCTGAAGTGCCGACGCTTCAACAAACAACATTTACAGTGTCAGAATTTAGGTCATGCTTTAGCCAGAACATTATTTTTACAGCTCCCACATTTCCATTGGTTGATGACAGCAAGGTCTTTAAAAAAAAATAAAAATCACACTGGTTCTTGCGTCTGTCTGTGACACAGTGAAAGTGGTGTGGCGCAGTTTTGTTCTCTGACTGTTTTGTTGATCGCGTTTTTATTGCTCCTCGACGTTTTTCTCAGCATCTACAGTGCGTGCAGCTACAGAGAAGTCACAAGCATCTAAAATTAACTTGTTTCCCTTGGAGTACATTTGTATGACTGCATTTAGTTCCTTATATGTCTCCCTTTTGTAAAATGTTTTTGTATCCGTGAAAGGTCATTGTACTTCGTTTATGTCTGTTGAGATGAAAATTATGGAATTTCTTAGAATTTTGTTTAAAATACACAAAAAACAAATCAAGACATTAATTTTACCCCGAAATTCAGATGAAAGAAGTGCACATTTCAGATCGAGATCAAATCATTCCCAAGTGTCCTACAAATACTTGAAAGCAAAAGCCTATGTTACTTGTTTATCACATTCATTCAAGCTGAATTTTAGTGGGAAAGGTGCAGCGTGACATATATTTACAAAAAAAAGAGGACACAATATGACTTAAATCAAATAATCCATGTTAGTTTTTGTTTTTGGGTTTGTTGCGTCATCAGGGTTCATGCTGCTGGTATGTATTATTTACAATACAGTGCTGAGCAGAACAAAGTAGTCAAAGAGAAACCACGCACACCGGAAACTGGAAAATCCACAAAATGTTGTGCTCATTGTTTATTTTAAAAGTGGTGTCTGAAAGGATTAAAAAAAATGAAAATAACCATCATAATGATTCTCCTCTTCCTCCTTAATGATGCTCTAATGAGATTCCTTCACTGCCTCCTTCTCATGAAGGAACACTGTGCACTCTAACATGTCACTCTGCCCCTTGTTGCCCGGTCATGCCAACTAGAAGCGTGTGTGTGTGTGTGTGTGTGTGTGTGTGTGTGTGTTAAATGGATGGATGAATAGAGAGAGAGAGAGCGAGAGCGGCGAGAGTGGAAAGACTTCCCTCACCAGAGGATGTTGATGTACACATAAAAGAACTTGCCTTTGTCATTAAAATGTAATCAACCACACAGTTTCTGATAATGTAGACAAATATTTTCACAATAGAATGGGTTGACAGATTTAACTTTTTTTTCAAAGGTCACAGAGGGGGAGGTTTAATGGCCAAAAAGCTTTTGCTGAAATTACAGGAAAAGCCAGTTATTACTGTATCATTTTGAGGTTGTGTTATGATTAAGTCAAGATCTGATGTTTTCCTTTCTGGAGTTCATCACATTTCTATCTTGATTTATTGTTTTAAACTTCACATGACTGAAGCAAACGACAGAAAATAATCTCAGACTCCTGCTGTTTTTTTTCTGTTTTCAGTTTTGATGTGGAGAATGGTCCGTCTGCCAGCTGCAGCCCGCTGGACCCCCAGGCCTCCCCGGGCTCTGGTCTGGTCCTCCACACTAACTTCCCCGGTCATAACCAGCGCAGAGAGTCGTTCCTCTACCGCTCTGACAGTGACTATGATCTGTCACCCAAGTCCATGTCACGGAACTCCTCCATCGCCTCTGAATTGTGAGTAAAAAACACATCAAAACTCACATAACACAAGTGTGTGTTAGCACAGAGATAGATGGGAACGCACACATTGCTGACAGAAGGATGTGCGTTTCTCTATTTCAGTGCAATCTTGCATGAAGTCAGGCCACATAATTACAGCTAAATTATACATATGAGCTTTGTAATTAAGTAACATGCAAACATGGTTATGCTGGTATGGTATAAAGTTGCAAGACGACGTCCCTGGAGTACAGTTTTGATGGATTTAGACAATTAATATTACAATAAAATACCTTAAAATGTTGTAAATGATCGCCACTGTCATGTGGTCCCAGATTGTCAACACAACTTCTCAGTGCTGCCATTTCTGTGAACCAGTCTGGAACCTGGACACTGATAATAAATTATGTGACAGCTTAGGTCTAGGATGTCTTCAGAAAATGTCCCACTTTCTTTTCTCATAGTTAGACAGCCTTTAGCTTTCTGTTGGAAAATCTTGACGACGGTAACACACATTTACCAAATGAGGCAGCAGCAGCAGAAACATGAGTTGGGTTCATGGAAACAAAGGTGTGCTCGGCAAAGTCAGTGTTAATAATGTGTCTTACCATATCTAAGTGCCTCACATGGGCAGATTCTATCAAAACCAGAGACGAGAGTTTACATTTTTCCTTTTATCGTGACCTCACTCAGTATAAGTTTCATGCAAGAGCAGAACTTACAACAGCTCTAATCTGGTGTCGTTTCAGACACGGCGATGACCTGATCGTAACGCCTTTTGCTCAGGTAAGCATCTTCTTTTTTTTTTTCTTCTTTTTTTATGACCACTTCAGAACGTGATTATAGACGTTTTCTTTCTGCTGCAGTTAAGTAAAAAAAATGTGATGGAAACTTCATAATTCATATCAGAAAATGATAAATGATTTTATGGGACAATAAAACCCAATAATTGTCCATGTCCATGCCTTTCCAGGTTCTGGCGAGCCTTCGAAGTGTAAGGAATAACTTCACAGTGTTGACCAATGTCCAGTGTGCCTCCAGCAAGTAAGTGCTACTGCAGCAAGAAAAACATTTTGATATAGTTTGCCGGTTTACACAGCATTTTATGAGAAAACATTTATTACAGCTCATGAGGGAGCCCCAAATTGACGTCACCCTGACTCAGTGCTTTTGAACAGTCTGACTGCAGTACTATATTTGACCACAAGATAGCGGTGCTGGCCTTTAAATTGACTGAGGCGCTGCAACAGCTGAAGCCACACACACACACTTCCTCCTCAAAACTGTCAACAACTTCTTCAGTAAAAAATCTCTACATGAGAACTTCCTTGTATGTCTATCAGTGTAAGGTGTTTTCTGTCACACCAGGGCGGTCAAGAGCACTACAACAGAATAGAGACCATAAATACCTTGTGTGTGTATGTGTGCATCATTTCTTAAAGATGCTACAAGGTCTGTAATATTTTATAGATTTGAAATATTTTCATATTTCAATATCTCATAATATTTGAGGAGCCCCTGGCCAAGTGGAAAGGCAACTCTGCTTGTAACCGGATGGTTGCTGGTTAGAATCCCGACAGGTTAAGGGTTGGGGTACCCAAGAGTGGACTGGGACAAAAATTCAGCCCTGGCATTTTCTGTCCAGACCAGCCCACTACATTATCAGCAGACACTACATAGAAGTCCACACATCTCGCAGGATCTCCTCTCATGCATACTACAAAGGAGAATCATGTTCCTTGATAGCAGTTAACAAATAAAGCACGTAACTATGAACTCAAGGACTAAAATTGACAGCTATAGCAATCAATCAATCAGTCTTTATTCATTATAGTGTCCAATCACAACAGAAGTTATATCATGACAAGGAGTGGGACGAGACTAATGGGAAGAACTACCCATCGTGCTACCCTTTCAGTTTTTAGTCTGTGACTGTGAAAATCTTTTGGTGTAAGCCCAGCATTAGTTAAAACCAGACTCGGAAAATAATAACAAAATATCCTGACAAATAATCTAAATAGAAACATATTAGAGACAGTAGCAGCATTGGAGCTGAAACTCATTTGTTTTAACGGTGACTCAGTCATTATGAAACCGTGAATAGAGAATTGAAAAAAATATATATATCTATAGCTGTGTGAAAAAGTCTAAGACATGAATTACAGGTTTGAGTAGATATGCATCCTCATATACGTGTAGGTGCACATGTATATATTGCCCTACTTCCTCGTCCGCAGACAGCCAGCTCCACTCCTCACCTTATTCATGAGAGAGAGAAAAAAAACAACATAGAGGACCGGACTGGCCCACATTGGGTCAACGGCCCACCGGGACCCAGTGTAACCCTTGATTGGGTTAACTGGACATTGTAAATTGAACCCATCCACGGGGCGGCACATCCAGTGCAATGGAAGGGTTTTATCAGGAAGAGCATCCGGCGTAACACAATCAAATTAAATATGTGTATTATTGCAGGTGATTTGCTGTGGGGACCTGGAGAGGGAGAAAAAAAAGATTATCTCTTATAATTAATCAAAGAAAATAACCTTTTCTGGAAGTTTCAGGATGATGAAATCCACATTAAATACTTGATTAATTCAATGTTGTAAAACAACAGAAGCAAACCACGTCTGACGGGAGGATGACTCCTACACTCTGTTGTACAAATCATTTTGCCAGCAGGACTTTGTCCTGGAGCAGACTGTGCCCTGAAGTCATGTGCCTTCAACAAAGCTGTAGATACACAACATTTATTGACTTCTGAGTTAAAAGAAACATTCATGTCAATGTGAGTGGAGGCTGGGGAGCATTAACAGTACGACAAATGTACTTGTACTAGAAAGAACCTGGTGACTAATACATTGATGATCTATTATAGAGAATAGTTTGTGTGGAAAACATTTCATACTATTTCTATAGGATATTGTTCATTTTACAACCGTTTTCTCTTTTCTCCTTATTTCAGAAGATCTCCCGCAGCAACAACTCAACCTCCTATCACCAGAGTTTGTCTCCCAGGTAAGAGTCTGTCTTGGGATGTCCTGTGTACATGTCTAACATCTATAAAACTGTTTTTGGTGTAAACATGATATGTATCCTTGTTGTCGCTATTCCCGGGCCTCCCCACTGTACTCCTCTCCCATGTTTAGTCGTCATGAACTTGTGTACGTGACGGCGTTCACTTTTTTTTTCCCACCGTCTCTCTTCACCTCTATGGTTGCAGCCCAGACTGTTATGACATCAAGCTCATTAGCCTCGTTCAAACACAACCGAACCTCATTCACTCACAACTCAACTGCTGATTCAGACACAATCTCATCTAAGGCGTGCACACGTCCCCACACACACACAGTCACACACAGTCATACGCACACAATAGACTGCATATGGTCCAATGAAGTAAGTCTTTCAGTCATATTACAGTTAGATATTGTTTTACATTCACTTTAATACTAATTTCAGTCTCTGCTATGCATTTCTGGACATACTGTGTGTTTTGATGCATACTTATGGACGTGCTGAAGAAACAGTTCTGAGCAATTCTGATGCAGAATCATATAGAACTCAGTTGAATAAAGAGAGTAAAGGAATTTGCTCTAGCACATTTATTCACTTTTTGGAATTGAATTAGCCTCAATCCACTTCCTGTTTGAATGCAGCCAAGGTGGCGTATGTATCCCACTCATGCTGGTTCATGCATATTCCACAATTACCAAGGATCGTGTTGGAAGCACTTGGCCGCCATCTAGCAGTCGGCGTGTAAACTACACCCGGTTAATTTGGCTGCTAAGACGAAAAAATAATAAAATACACACCAGCTCATCGGTTGTTTCTACTGCTGATCTATTGGAAAAGGCGACATGTGGCGAAAACTGTGGAGGTTATTTGCACATTTCGGTTTGTCGCGTTTTGGCTACATTCGGGAGTAATGGCTGTATATGAATGATATCGGGGCACTTGTGTGCAGAGCGTGAGCGTGGACAGAGCGTGGTGGGGCTCCGAGGGGTGCGTGTTGCTAATCTATTGTGTGTGCTATATTCAAATTGACAATCTCCACTTAGTGTAGCGGGCTACACGGTTGATGTAGTGGTTAGCACTATTGCCTGTGCAGCAAGAAGACCCGCGTTTGTGACTTAAAAAGGGACTTTTTAAGTTTTGTTTTTCTTATTGATGTTTGAATTCATCACTGTAACAGCCAAGCATGAAAAAGCAACAAGTAGAAACAAAAATAGTTTTGTGTTTTTACTGAAAACATCACTTTCCCACTGTTTTGGGTAATAAAACATTGCGAAAACATTTAGCTGAACATGTATTCTGTGTATTCATATCTTTGACTGCACATCTGTGGGCAGATGTTCCCACATTCTCTAGACCGCACACAGAAAACAGTGGCATGTTCGGGGAAGAGACGACAGAAATGAACAACAAAGACTCTTAGAAGAGTGAACATGTTGCCATATATTAACCAACACGTTTCACATGTAGTCAAATGTTTTCAAACTAAATACTGCAAAAATAACACCCACGCAATTTTTATACTCTCCACCGTGCTCTTTACAGATAATCCTCTGTGACTGTTTTGACCTAATTAACCTATTAAGGAAACGATTTTAAAAGAAGTCAACTTTACAATTGTATTGTATTATTTGTGTGTGTGTGTGTGTGAATACAATCATCACACAACAGCTGACTATGTAATGTAGTATTTCAGTGTGTGATATATTTCATTTATTTTCCCTTTGTACTGTTTTGCAATTCTGGACGACTGACTTAGTGTTTATCATTTCTGATACACATCATTGTGAGTAATGCAAGTGTGTGTGTGTGTGTCACTGTGTGTGTGTGTGTGCGTGTGTGTGTGTGTGTGTGTGTGTGTGTGTGTGTGCACGCGCTGTAGGGAGGTGTTCCTGTGGCTCTGATTGACGTCAGCATGCCTGTATGTGGCTTCTGTTGACTTCCTGTCAAAGCAGATGGACTGAGTTTTCACTTCCTTCTTCAGAACCGCAGCTCGTCAGGTGTTTGTGTGTGTGTGTGTGCGCGTGTGTGTGTTCGAGTTTAGGAAATAATTGCATGTGTGTCTCGTAAAACCTACTCCATAAGGTGCAACTAGATGTTTCAGTATGAGGGCAAATACGGTTTTCTCCATATTATGTGTAATATACGTCAGAACCCTGACTAACTACTGATATGAAATAAGGTTTTTCATTTTCATTTTTATTTAGTGTAGTGTGTCTCTTTGCTTATCAGAATTACTTGTTGTTTTAGTCACTGATAACTTTCATTCCTCTTAGTATTGTTAAAATGAATAGTGTTAATTGACTCATACATATCAATCTCATAAAATGATTAGTGTAATCTAGATTAGTGTAATCTAGACACTAACATTTCTGATTTTAACTGAAATGATTCAATAAATATTCTTGTTTTTAATGTATATATATATATACATTTTAAAGAACATAATTAAAATGAAAATTAAATTAAAGCATTCCATTCATATTAAACTTGTAAAATAGTCTGTTTTCTGGACTGTTGTTTTGACAAAAGAAAAGATTTTGTCCCTGTTATTTGATATTTTATCAAATAAGTGCATATATTTATGGACATGTTGCCCCATCTTATTTGTAATGTGTGTACACTACAGCATGGTTTTTCACTTTTTGAAGGGTCAACTCCAAACTAACACCAGCTTACGGACATATTTATTATTGGGTATTGTTTTTTTAAGAAACAATACCCAAAAATAAATAAACAAACAAGCAAAATGCCTGTGACGTTGTTATTTTTCTCATTAACTACGTCACGATATGAAGCTCAAACACCTGCTGCAAAAGAACCATCACACGTCTCCTTATAAAAGTGTCCAAACACACGCGGTTACAACGTCTTTCACTTCGCAAAATCAACTTCAGTCACAGCTGTGTTTGGACGTGAGCTCCTGCCAATGCAGCATGTTTGCATGCAGCAATAATCCGAAGGTTTATGGATTTAAATCCATGTAATCAAGATCTGCTGCACCATTCGTACAAATGGTATCTTTCTTCTCACATGAAAACATCCCAACATCTGAACATATATATGTGTGTGTGTGTATATACATATATATGTATATATATAGAGATATATATATATCTCTATATATATATATACATATATGTATAGATATATACATATACATGGCACTTTGAGAACCACATGCATAGACCTATAAAGATCACAAAAACACATGATTTATGACATTGTTCCTAGTTACGGGGATACATTATTAGCTTTGGTCTTCCTCGTGGTCTTTTTTGGGAGATTTGGTGATAATAAAAACTAAAATAGCCCTTTTGAATGTGCAAACCTTCACCAAGTGCCCCACATTACATACATACACACATATGTATATATATATATATATATATATATATATATAGAGAGAGATATATATATATATATATATATATATATATATATATATAACCTGATAACCACCAAAATCTGAAATTGAATGCTATAGGATGTTTTATTTTAAAGTTGGCTGTATGTGTGATTATGAATATTTGACTTGTGACTGATTTGTATAAAACCTTTGTGGTCTGGTAGTTGGCACCTGTCACAGCTCTTGCAGTCCAACTCTTCCCATGATCTCCGACCACATCCTCACTTGCCACTCACACACACACTTGGTACCAGCCACAGCTGCCTGTGTCTCACGCTCTTATTCACTTTATTGACGTTTTCTTTTCATTCCCCCTTCTTTTCCTTTGAATGAAACCATTAGCGTCTCTCCATCTATCAGAGCTGGAGGAGGAGCCAGGAAGTGTGAGGCAGGAAGAGAAGATCAAACTGTTCCTGTTTTGCTGTCTCTAAACTGTTGTAACTTGACGGAAGTGTGTAGCTGAGGTCTGTGTGTGTGTGTGACTGAGAAAAATAGGATATAGAGAGACAAAGGCCTATTGTCTGTGCCCCACTCACTGCACAAATATGCACATGCTGACACACTGATATAATACGTAAATACCAATTTACTCAGCAGTCGCACAGGTGAACCTCTTTCTCTCAAACCAAAGAAGAACGAGAAACAAAGAATTAATAATCCAAAACTATATATTGTGAAAACCATTTATGCAAAGAAATCTTTTTCCCCAATATTAAGATTGCTTCACAGCCCTTCGGACTAATCTTTAAGTTCTCCTCTTGTGCTTTTCGCTTCACCACTGAACAACCAGGTGCCTGACGAGAGCTGAAGGATCAGTTTGGCTGAAGCAACATAGCAAAACTTTGTTATGTGTCAGTGTCTGACAGTGACGTCCAATTTAAACCAGAGTTTAAAATTGGAAAAGCATGTATTGCATGAGAACGGCAATGACAAACTTTTTATAACATCAAGGTTTAAGCAACAGCAGATTCCCACAAATAACCAGAACGCACAAAAGCTTGGATGGGATTTTAGTTCTTATGACATACGTCTGCAAGCATTTAGTTTGAACTTTAAAAAAAAAAAACCCAGAAACATTGTACACCATCCACCAACTGCATGTTCATTTTTATTTATTTTTATTAATCACGGACGTTATGCAGTTTTTGGTTGTTTGAACCTCACAACATTTTCACACATAGTCATCAAAATCAGGAATAGAGAAATAGGTGGGGTGAAGTGCAGTGTGGGCCTGTGTTTACATTGTGTTATGTAACATCATCCGTGTCTCCGGTCCCACCCATAACGTAGTACACTGGGTGGTTAATGTAAATGTATATAGAGCAGTGTGTGTGCTCAAAGCACACACTGTAATGTTGTCAAATCTATATTGTATTCTTATTCTTGTGCTTGGGAGGAGAACCACAACACACAAATGCAGTGGTGGGACAGAGCATGAATCTACAGACTATTTAAAAGTGATTCATTCTCCCCAGAAAAACAGTTGTCCGACACACACGTGGCAGCGCTGCATGCATGTTATAGACCCGATCACCGATCACAGAGCAACAATGAGAACTCTAAAAGGCCGGGCTCATTGTTCCCACAGATGCGTCGTCGTCACAGTCACAAACAGGTGAGCGAGGTCTGCGCGCACATGTGCTGAAAATGTCCACATAATAGTGAGCCGCCGACCCAGAGCAGCTGTTTTGCCAGGAAATATTCAGTGCCATTTGTGAAGCGTGGAGCTGTGAGAACCTCACAGACGTACGACCTTACTTCCTGGTCAGGTCGACCTCTGTGATGAAACGCTGTCATACTGGATATATGTGAGGCAAAGGGCTCTTGAACTCCCCGACCTTCTTCACATACACGTGTGTGTGTGTGTGTGTGTGTGCGTGTGTGTGTGTGTGTGCGCACGCTTGGCTGTGGGGCAGTGTGGAAAGGTGTCAAAGAGTTGGCTTTTTTAAATCCCATTGTGCCTTTCCATTGTGTGTGTGTTTTTGCACAAGGTGGACAGCCCATCCTCCTCCTCCCTCCTCCCTCCTCCCTCCTCCTCCTCTGTGACATTTTCCAGATAAGAAACTGCTGTTTGGTCAACACCAAACAATGAGTGCTTTTTAGCTGCACCTCCGCCGACAGTGTGAGGCCTAGAAGCAGCCGCTAGGCAGTTATGGCCAGCAACACGACACGTGTCAATATGTTCTACACTGCACGGAGCTACATGAAAGGTAGGGTTCAAGCAGGCTACATTTTGAATTCAAAAGTCCAAGCCCCTTTCTTCAGACTTTCCTCCGAAGTGTCGGTAACTTTCAATACTTGTCGGTGACGCAGATATTTTTTGTGTACTTGTTCAATTGACAACTTGATGACTAAAAACAACATATACCCTAAAAAGATCACAAAGACATAAAGTTAATCTACTGGTCCAGCGATTGTCCACGAAGAGTGCAGTAGATGTGGGAAGTGTCACACAGTGTTTGACACAGCGTACATGTCACATCCTCCCTGAGTTGCTTTGGGAAATGACTCCATATAAAGTCTTCTCCAAGACCACAGGACCATGTCACCGTCGCTTCTGTCTGTATGGCGTCTTTTTTGAATTCAGAGCTCGCTGGTGGTGTTGTAAATGGTTAATGGTCTGTTTTTATGTCTCGATGACCGCTCAGAGCTGCTTCACACTACACTTTTTTGCCATTCACCCATATACACCCGGCCGCTCACACTTTAATACATTTTCTCACATGGGCATGTAGACAAGTGGAGCTGGGACTCTAACCCACAACCATCCAGTTGAAAGACGACTCGCTCTTCCACCGAGCGACTGTCGCCCCTGTTGTCATGGCGAGCTGCGGCCAGTAACCAGGCTTTGGTTCTTCTGGGAACACTGGGTCCCAGTTCATTTTAGAATTGATTTTAAGGTCCTTTTAATTGCTTAAAAAAACCCACTTGATGGTCTGGCTCCTCCGTTTACTGGCAACCTTTTATATTCCTGTTTGTACCCAGAGCTCTTCTGACGGAAGCCTCTCAACTCGTCCAGATTCTAAGATGAAAACAGAGGCACTGCCAGAGGAGTCTGTGTTTTCCTGTAAATCAAAAATCCAGTTTTTTGTCATTTGTTACGGTGGGTTAATGCTCATGTTTTTGTGTCTGAAATAATTCATAAAATTGGGGGGTGATTTTTGACTTTTCATTTATTTATTTGGGTTTTATCTTAATTTTCTGCCAAATGCCACCTGAATGTTGCACGTTAGACTTTAAAATGTGAAAAGATGTATACCTTATCATATTAAGCTCAATTTTTAAGAATCTTAAACAGTGTTGCATCCCCAGTTTTTACACTGGGCTGCAGTTAAGAACAAGTATATTGAATAGAGTCACAGAAAGATGTAGGCGATTTGTGTCTGCTGGACTCCTCTGTCTACCTGCAGGAACTTGTAGAGGAGAGTAGAAGGCAATGAATCATGAATACCTCATCAATCCCTACATGAATGGTATTTATTTCATTTTAAAATGTGCTAGACTTCCCTTCACTCCCTGGAACAAGTACTTGGTCCAGTGTGTACAGGAATGCACTGAGGAGGTCGCAGAGAGAAGGACAGGAGAGGCAGAGCAGTAGGAGGGATGATATGAGGAGATGAGGAAGGATGAGGTGAGAGGGCAGCAGAGATAAGGGATGTCCTCGGGAGGGGAGGAAGAATACTGTAAACTAGAAGGTTCGAGAGAAGATACAGACACGGGGGAAAAACAGGAAAGAGGGCATTTTATCAGGCTGCTTTTGCAGAGATGAAAACATTTCTGCATAATTTTCTACATATTTTTCAGTTCAATTTTGACTCCCCCCCCCAAACCTCTGTAAATTAAATCTTAAGCTACAGTATACAGCTGTACAGAAACTATACTGTATATGTATTTGTTAATTCCCCCCACCACATACCAAGATCTCATAATAGGTTGTAATGTGACACACACGCCCCCTCCTCCTGCCCAACTAAAGTCTGAGGCTTGAGTAGCAATAACTCTTCCACAGCGGTGCACCTGTCTGCTGCTTCTCACTGACGTAGCCTCGTCTCCAAATAGAGACGGAGATCTGTCGGGGCAACCAGTGTTTCCATCTAACCGTATATTCCCACTGATATACTGATATACACACTGATGTTGAGAGGTTTGTGACACAGGGGGTTTTTGCAGTGATGCCGTTCATTTAAACCCTGTACAAACACCACATCATTTAGTCAGTCAGTCTGACAGAATCTGATGGATTATTTTACGACTGCATTCTTTGGGTCACTTGGTGTCATTGTTGGCCAGGACAGCGGGACCTCGTCCGCTCTCGCTCTGTCTCTGCCGGTACAAACCGTCTTGGGCCGGTGAGGTAATGCTGGACCAGCGCCAGCTCTGTACTCTTGATGTGTGGCATTAGCTAAATATGGGATGGTGTGACTGGGCTATGCATGTGTCTAAATGTCACAGATACAGTATCTGTCAGTCTGCCTCTCGGCTCACACGTCCGCAAAATGCCAACATAAGCTGTTGCCATGACAACGGCTCCCCTCCCTTTCCTGGTAACTCTCGCTCTAATGTGGTCGAAGCTCAGTCTGGTCTTTACAAGTCCACTTAACTCCGGCTTCTCCACTTCTCCTCTTTCTCCGTCAGGTGTCCATGTTTCCAGAAACACGTGTTCTTGGCCTTGTTTCCCCGTGTGTCAGTAGCTAATAGGTCCCAGTATTTCTGTCGCTGGGCGTCTTGTGTTACCTGCCCTCTTTACTGCTTCCCGCACAGGGCTATACCTTAATGCCCTCACATGGGGCTGCCACCAGACGAGCAAAGCAGTCCGGTTACTGTGCAGACCCCAAAAATACTATGTTTAAATCAACTCTACAGCCTCAAGTTAAGTTATTTATGAACATCTGAGGCAACATTTAAGTTTAAGAACTAATGAATACACACTTTAACAATGGTGAACCATAATATATAATAAAACACTAAAAAATGTAAAATATAGGCCGTTAACACATTTTTTATGTGATAGTACAGTACATTAACAATTGTAATAGTAGTAGAAAGAAAGAAAAATAAAGTCAATTTGTAATACTGTCTTATTTCTGCTGCATTTTCCAGCTTGATATTAAAGTAATATTACATGAATACCATGTTATTTGCAAAGTAATATCCAGGTAATAGCTTGATAATAGTAAATGGCCATGTTGTTAATGTACTGTAATGTGCAGTGTTGCCCATGATTGTTCTGTAAGCCTTTAAAAAGCAACAGCCCCATAGTCAAATTGTTCCTTTGCATAATCAAATATTTACCTTTGCAATCGCATGCGGAGACGATTCACGCATTATATTATTACTACACAATGTTGTGCTGTTTTTTAAAGTAGAGTTATGGTTACATTGTATAGTTTCAATGGAGGATTTATGCATTTCACATGTATACTGTATTATATTGCACTATAGTATACTCATGTAACATCAAACCCAGAATCATTATGCTGCGAGGCAATTTAACGTATATTCACACTTTGTTTTGTGTGACTACTGTAATGGTGAGGGTTTTGTGTTTTGATGTGGGGATTTATAATCAGTAAGTCTGTGTTAATTAGAATCCAATGTCACACAACAAAAAAACCCTCCAGTGAGTTTTAATTTACTCTCTGTCTGATACAGATGTGTTTAAGTACTGTATTTAGAATTCTCCGTTGACTTCTGGATGTGATGGGCTGCTTCAAGAAGGTTCCAGCATGAATGGATGTTTGAGAGTTAAATTAAAAGGAGTGGCACAGATTTAAATCATTTCCACTTGTAGCTCTGTTAACGTTAATGTGCTCACTTGTGTCTCCGATGTTGTTGTTCTGGGTTATACTTGAGGGACCATGTTTATATGAGAGGCTTCTCTAAAAGCCTGACATCCCAGGATGTCTTCATTTTATAGATTAGAACATAGATAGATAGGTAGAACATGTGAATACACAAGTATGAATATTATCTGAATGAGTTTGTGTGTGTGTGTGTGTGTGTGTGTGACACCTTTCTGACCATGGAGGGAAGTGCATGCTGGGCAGGATTGTGACACTTATGGGGAAACAGGGCTGTGGGACAACAGAGAGCCCACCACCACCACTGCCACACACATGCAGAAAAACACACACTGGTCCAGGTGTTAAAAAATCCCCACAGGCCTTGTTTTGTTTTGTTTTCCTACAGCGGCTCATCCATGGTTTTTTGCAGGAACAAATGAGTTCCTCTGACGTAACAGGGAGACAAAGAGCAGACGGGGTCTGACCTGCGTCACAGACCTCAGCATGAAAACACTGTCACTAATACTAATACAACGCTTGCATGATTTTGTTTGACTGGCTGTTTGTTGGTTGCATGTGTTGAGTTTGAGAGCGTCAGATCCGGGGATCTGCTCTTGTGTTTTTTTGTGTCTACTTTAATAATGTAACACTTAATATAACCTGTTGAGACACAATACCATGAACAGTGTTTAGTATAGTTATTATTACTATTATACTCATACATATAAGGTTGTAATATGTGGTGAAACTTGACACCGTCACTATGAGCTGTTAAACTGAAGCTCGTTTTGCGTGAGTTCCTCGAAGAAACGCTCCCTGGAACTGGAATGTGGTTCATTCCCAAACAGTGCTTGATTAATTCTTTTAAGAACTCAAGATTTCCATCACACTATGTTAATGAATACTGTATTTCTGTTGTGGCATTTTCCATAAATCTGCTTTCACTATGCTCACTATGAGCTGTTAAGATGATGTAGCTGCTTACTGTACGCCTCCTATATTGCATGTTGTGTTTTAGTTTAGAAAAAAACTAAAAAGTGTCATGTATTTTTTTGGTTCTGTGGATTCTTCAACAGTTATTTGTTTTCTTTAGATTTCGATACTGTTTTATTCTTTCTTTTTTTTAATGCATTTGTAGTTTGTACAGACGAGATTACATCTTTGATCATAGTGTCCGTATTAATAATTAGAAAACCCACTGAGGCTCTTGATACCTGTAGGTGATCATGTCTCAGTGTAGTACTGTAGGTGTGGTCGAGAATTGCTCCAATATTGAAAGTAATTTGGCTAACATTAGACATTAGAGCGGTGGAGCAGTGGAAACACTGTTGGTATACTTAGTTGCTTTGTTTTTTTAATGTGACTCATTGTCTGTACATCAGTACATACTGTAGAGTACAGAGTGTACAGAATCATGTCCTGGTCCACAGTGAGTGATGTATAGAGCAGGGCTTATGGGTGACACGTTGCTCTTTTTTATCAATAAACAATGAAGTGGAGGGAGAAGAAACCTTTACGTGCAGTCTTTCACTCCCTGAAAAAAAAAAAAAATAATAATTTTGTGTGTATTGTTTTCATTAATTGTACTGTATACAGTATGTATCTAAAGGGAGGTGCACTGTTCCCCTGCTCTGTTTTTTGTCTTGTGTTTCTGTGTACAGTCTGTCTGTGTATTTTAAAATGGCTGTTAGGCTGATCAAACATTGCTTTTGTTTTGTTTGTTTTTTTCTCCCCAATTAAAGTTACAAACCGGCACAGTAACACATTTCTTTTGTTTGCAGTTTGAGTAGAATAAGTCTGTTGTGTTTCCCTGGACTTCAGCATGTTCTGTGTATTTTCTGGCGTAATCTGGACATTTTTTTGGTCTTTGATGCGAAAGAACATCTCTTTAAACACAAAATGTTTCTCCATGTCTGGCATACGGCTTCTTCACTGTACTAAATAGCAGGTGTCAGTATTTGCCTGTTTCTGCATGGGCAGCAATCTGTCTCGTTCAGGAGAGGCACAGTGTCAAGACTCATTAAGAAGACTGTAGTTGTTTCCGAGGTGCTTGACGCGGCCTCCTGCATTCTCCTCCTCTCCAGCTTTGCATTGAGTCCTCGTCTGTCTTTCTCACACCCTCGTCATAATGTGCAGTCACAGTCAAAAGGACAATTTGTGTTTTTTTTGCTTTTCACTGATTAGAGGTTTGAATCAGGACAATGGTCCACTCACAGCCGTGTCCTCGGATAACTCCTCTACACACGTTGGCACAATGCTGCAAAGTGCAGGACTAATTGGACATCAGCAAATTGGGCTGAAAAGAGTGTGAATAGTGAATGGCCACATTTGTTTGATGCATGAGAGACAAACACGCGTCGAGAATTCAATAATGGCTCACTAAGAGTTACAAGTTAAGAATTGTTTTTATTGTCGGTGCAGAAACTCCCTCTCTCCTATTGTCCATGTTTGAACAGAATAAATAAACGCGGCGTCGATTGCAAATGATGCTAAAAAAGATTAGCATATTATTTTGTCTAAAAGCCTGGTTTTTGTTGTAGTAAAAATATTTGTATATATATTATACGTGCCAATGCCATTTCTTTTAAACTGGTACAGTAACAGTGATCAACTATGATAAAACTGAAGCTTGTTTTCCATGAGTTCCTCAAAGAAACGCTCCCTCCTCTTGACCCTGAGATAAAGGCCGGGGGCTGCTGTGCCAAACTGGAATGTGGTTCATTCCCAAACAGTGCTTGATTTATTTTTTTAATAAACCAAGATTTCCATCACACTATGGTAATGAATACTGTATTTATGTTGTGGCATTTTCCATAAATCTGCTTTCAATAGTCCTGGAAGCTGATTTGATGATTTCACTTGTTTGTCACGATAGTCAGACCACTTTCATTTTATTCCTCTTTTTTGTTAACTCCTCATTTTTGGCCGGAGCTGTGGCATGGTGGAATATGTCCTAAAAATGTTCCTCTGTGAGGGTTTATTACTTAGCTTGCTTTTTGCCTGTCTTTATTTCTTTGTTTTTGTTTTTTATTTTGTTTTTTAAGCTGTGCTCAAACACCCCGAGTGGACTTAATGTACCCGTGTGGAAGCATCATCCTCGTCTCCATGTAAACAGAGAACCAGATGCTATTTGACTCCCAGCTTTATTTAAAGATACAGGACAAACTGAATTAAAAGACTGGTTGGTGCTTGCTTGGTTGTGGTGGAACAGCTTGGTATTCACTGTAGAATAATCGTAAACTCTCAAACCTTATGATGTTAAGTAGATATATAGGATATCTTTATCGTTTTTAAGCTTTCTGTCTTGAGTATTTGATGGATAAAGGTCTGTATAGACCCAGTAAAGTTCAGGTGCCGTTATGTAAAATGCAGGTGACAAAGTGTTTGAACACTGAGCTCATTGATTGCTTGTTTTGTGATGTTCTTTGAATGCACTAAAAGAAGCTGAGATGTCTCCTTACTAGTCTGCAGACCTCTCTCAGTATTAGACCACAAACTGTCCTCTCTATTTTACATCGACTCTACATTGAGCACTTGCTGCCAGTAACACTGATTTGACACTTTGAAAACGTCATGTGTATCCAAGCCGGGCGACTTTGACAAATGCTCACGTCCACAAGTGTGTGTTGGTTTACAAAATCCTCTCTATTTTTTTTGCCTAAACAGCACCTTGCGTCATCAGGTGAAGTCTACTTGTTTATGTACTGTATGTAAGTGAGACCTGTCATCTCTCCGTGTGTGTGTGTGTGTGTGTGTGTGTGTGTGTGTGTGACAGATGTGGACAGCTATATGTTTGCTCTCAGAGAGGAGACGAGGAATATCGCGGCCCTCCTCTAAACCGCCCGCGTTCCCTCTCGGCTCAGATCTGGCCGTTGTTTATATTATCGGACTCTTGGAGACAAGCTGACGTCATGAATAACATTTTCTACCCCGGGGCTTCTGTGTCACACAGGCCACAGTCAGCGTTTGTCTGCAAACGTGTCACAGTGTATGGTGACTGTAATTTCAGCCCTCTTACTCACATCCCCACCTTGTCAGTGGAGATAAGAGAGACGTGTTTTTGTTTGTTGTGGAGACCGGGTTGTTGGGAAAAATCAGCGAGGGGTTTTTTTTTTGGACACAGAAAGATCAAGTGAGCTCAGGAGGTTTGCGGTCACTGCTCAGTTACTCCTTGATCCAATATTCTTTTAATTACATTCAACTGTCTCTGTTTGGTTTGTCTTCCATGATTCCTTCTATATTATAACATAGACATGAAAAATAATCATGAAGGCGAATATTCAGGAGACAAAAGATCACATGAAATGTCTAGTTCTACCAAAGTCTCCCCCATACATGTTCTGTCAGATGAAATGACTTAAAACCAAATAAATGCACTGACACTTTTGTAAAAAAACATGGTTGGAAACAGTAGAACAATGATTGTCAACTCCCTCAAACCCTACAATGTGATTTTCAATAAGCAGGTTGTAATGTACTGTATCTACAGCACCACTTTAGCATCAATCAATACCACAATGACACCAATTTTAGTGATAAACATTTTAGCGTGTGGGTTTACAGTCTTAGCAAAATTGCTCAATATCAATTTATTATCGACTATTTTTTCACTATAATCAGTTAAAAGTTAATAAAATGTCAGGATGGGTGGTAGAGGTTGGAGAGAATTAGAGGGAAATGGGAGGCCCATCCACATTCAAAGAATGTGCGCAGCATCTTGACAGAGCTCTGTCTGTTTGTTGAAAAGAAAACACAGTGTCGTTCCAGACAGGAAAAAAAAAAATACAACTGCAACAAGAGGCACATAAATGATTTACTGTTCCCCCAAATCTATTTTTGTCAACACACTGCTCATCTAATCATCCCAGTAGTAGTAATCTGTGTCTATTTCCTTAATTCTGTCAGTTCAGAGCCTTGATTTCCAATAAAATGCAAAACTTAAAAACTCCTCTGTTCTTTGCCTCTTTCCAGAAATGTTGTGTCTTTTCTGAGAAACACTTGAGTGGGGGAGGGATGTGTTTGCTTATTTGTATGCTGGAAATTTGTTGCATAAGAGTTCAGCCCATTACCACATTATTATGTTGGAAAGACACGCTTGTGTGTCAGTGCCGTTGCTAAACCCTCTTTGTCCTTTGAAGCTCCCTCTTGCTCTTATTAGCACTTTTCTGTTTTGCTTCACTTGCTTTTATTTTCATAGTTGGACTAAATGAGAACAAACAAACATTTGTTGCCAGTGAGCCGATCGCAGATGTGTCACTAGTGTCTGAGGGTGTGAAAGAGTCTTATGTTGATCTAAGGTCTTTGTTTGGAACATCTGTTAACTATTGTATGTCAAGGAGGCATAAGTGACAGAAGCCTACCTTTTTCTGCTCTCTTTTGACCCTTGTTTGATGTTCTGTAAGCGTAATGCTGGGTTTAACAATAGTTGTACTAATGCAAACTAAGAAATGACTCAGTTTCTGAAACAAAATGTGGTTTGGATTTGGATTTCCAGGGGAACGTTAGTAGCAGGAACTCATCAAGATTAAGTTAACAGAGTAAACATGTAGTTAGTGACAAGCTGTTACACAAAAAGGTTGATGACACACTAGAGGTTTGAGGAGCCAAAAATCTTGTACACAAACAAACACACACACACAGGCACCAGCAGAATATTAGGGATCATATAGAATAGACTGCGGCCTGCGTTGAACAAACAGCAGTCGCAAGGGAGTGACACTTTGTGGCTGGTTATTTTGGTATTATTCCCAAAGGAAATGCTAAAAAAACGCGGACCGAACCGTCCCACTCAGTGGACACACGGTGATAATCATGAACATATTGCTATTGTGGGGAGACAGGTGAGCCAAAAAGCAGCAGGGATACAGCACACACACACACACAAGCCTGACACAGTAGACGTGGAACACATCCAGTACACTTACAGTTAACCTGCTGTGTTTGCCGACATTACTAATTACTAAGCTGGGCAGCATGTTAATAACCGACACAACTAGAAAAACATGGACGTAAAATCAAACTATATGTGTGTATCCAGGTTGTGTAAACTGGTTGTCCAGTCTGGTCACGTTTCTCCATCCCGCTGCCCTCTTGAACTCTTAAGTGTCAGTCAGGCGTCCAGCACGGGGGTTAAAGGGGGTTTGAGGTTTCTACCCAAGAGTTACTTTCAGAGTATCCAGGCACAGCCACCGGTGTGTGAACAGCAATAAGGAATTTATTTCTATGAAAGTGAGCTCACACAAAAAAAAAACTCCCAGTGTCTCAAGCACTGGAAAATATTTGATTATAAATGTCCATCACGAGCTGCTATAATGGTAGTGGTGAGTTCATCATTTAATTGAAAGTAATCCAAGTGTTAAAGTGGGGCGAGAAATGTCAGGCATGGCTCTGCCTTCACTCATGTCCAGTGTCATAAACACGTCGCGGTGCCAAGTATTTACCCTACTCACAGCTCTCTGCATCAGCTGGCACAGACACTTGTGGCTCCCTGCCAGAGGATATCAGCTGAGTTTTTGGAAAAGACCTGCTTGCATGTGCATGACGGGATACAGTATGTATATGTTTTTTCTACATCTGTGAGGATGTACACAAAGGACGGATGTAGTTGTTGGTTAAGTCATGATGAAGTCACAGGATATGTTACTTGTGGTCATTAGTTGCTCATGAGTTGATGACGATGCAGACAGAAGTTCTAGACTCTGAGTGAATCATGTGAAAATATCATTGGTGAATGACAGCATGAAGGATCTTGGTTCAAACATGGCCTTCATATGTGGACTTTACATGTTTTACATGTGTCCAAAGACATGCAGATTGGGGTTAGGTTCATTGCAGACTCTAAATTGACCACATGTGTGAATGCTTGTTTGTCCATGCATTGGTGGCCCTGTGATAAGCAGCTGTTTAGGGTGTAACCTCTGGTCAAATGTCAAATGGGAGTGGCTACACATCCCCTCCAGACTTCAAAGTGGTCAAGATAATGGATGTATAATTTTTGAATATGATAATACAGCAAACATTTTTTTTTTCATCCTGTTTCTCTTGAAATTGCATTTTCCAGCTCGCAAACAAACCTTCCAGCAGTATCTCTGTGTCCTCTCAGTGACGACTGTTTGGACCGAGCTCAAGGCCGACTAGAAACGAAATGACTACAAATGTCAGTGCAGGTTTTTGTGCAGACTGTTATACAAAGCAGATCCTACAACAGTTGTTGATTAAATTCCACTTCCTGCCTAAGTTTATTTCTCCAATGTAAGAAAATGAATTGCACCACATGTCGGAACAGAACTGGAGTCTTCCTAATTCACTGTTATGTCCGAGCGCTCGTCGTGTGGTTGTTGCAGTTGTTTATATGTGGTTGTTTTGTTAGCTGCCTTACAAAAATGTATAAGTATGCGTTTTACATTTAAAATGCACCTCCATGTTGCTCTCCTGTGTGGAGTCTGGACATCTTGTTATGTCATCCTGACTAATGGTTCATTGTAAATCACGAGACAAAATCATCCACATGTGGGTCTGGACTTGAAAATATTCACTGTACAAAAGTGTCTTGCGTGTTGTTTTTCTTACTTGTTACGTGTATTTGGTAATTAAGGTAATTTAAGCTTTGCTGTTTGTTCACCACCACACGCACGCACGCACGCACACACACACGCACGCACGCACAGACACACACATGTCTGCACAAAATCAGTGTCACTTCCCTTTTTTAATAAATGAGAATGACTCTTCACAGAAAGTGGCTTAACACATATAATTTTTGGTTTTCTTCTTCCCTTTTCAATCACACAGTCCAAACTATAAATACTGAAACACTTCTTGCAAAGGGAACTTATTTCTCATTGACTAAGTTCAAGTTTCAAAGGCCTATATTAAAATAATAATTCACCATCTGTAAGTAAACGTCCAGCAAATTTCCAAAGATGTGTCAATCCGTCAGTCGGCTCTGTGAGGGCTGAACGGCTAGCATATGAGCACCATGTGGTTTTTTTTCTGCTATGTAAGCCTTACATAACTCCACTCCAGTTGTTGTTTGATTATTTTGCTCTCATGGAGTCCCGTTCCATGCCAGGTTTTAGCTTCAGCTTGCCACAGAGAGAGAGAGAGAGAGAGAGAGAGAGAGCAGGTTCAGAAAGCTGGAACCATGCTCTCTGCAAGTATTTGAATTATGCCATTGACGTCAGCACAGTCATAAAGTAGACTGCTGCTCTTCCCCTGAAGTATTCCCTTGCCAGAAGGCCTGTTCAGCTCAATGCAGATGGATTCAAACGCTCTCTGCTTCACAGACAGGCCCTTTTGTTTGGGTATTTGGGAAGCATTAGGACTCCCACCACCAAAAAAACACCACCACCACTACCGTGCCATCTTTGTGGAACGGGACAGAAAGCAGCTTTCTCAACGGATGACAAAATAGCCCACTTCAATAAAAATCCTCCCGATTATTCTCAACCAGAAAACAAAAACAGCCAAATCATGGTTTGGTACTGATTACTCTGTGGTAACATGGCTGATTTTCTGGCAGAGACATCTTTGTTTTTTTCTGAAACCACTGTCAATGAACGTCAAACGTCTATTTAGTTGTCAGGAGGTTTTATTTAGCCAGTGGACACACACACACACACACACACACAACCAATCTGGTCCTGCATGCTCACTATAACTGCACTCTTGGTTCCACACATAAACACATGTACACATGTGTGCCGATGCTCTGCCTCGCACTGAAACCCTCAGAATGCTTACCCACCATACGGAGACATGCCATTTAAGGTAATATGATGATTGTTTCAGCTGGTCCTCATATGTTACTGGAGACACTGATCCTTCATCGCACGCAAACCCCTTTGTCATAGAATCCCTCTGGTGACTCTCTTCACCCTGCTCATCGAATCTGCTCTCGGTCCTGAACTCGACTCGTCTGACCTGGCCCCGCTTCACAGCCGGCACAGCTAAACATGCTGAAGATGATGTTAATAAGGCAGCTGGAAAAGTATCGGGTCCAACATTTTCCCCCCCTCCGCTTCCATGTAATGTTACATAAACATCAAAGCCAGAGAAAAAAAGAAAAAGAGAAAAGGCTTCATACATGCACTGAGTCTGTTCTAATTATATGTGACTTCTGAGGTTGTTTACATACGAATTACTTGAAATTAGACGTGTCAAAGTGAGCCAGTGACTCCAGGTTTAGGAGGAACAGCTTTAAAACAAACTGATTAATCTTATTAGTAAGAGCACTGTAATAATTGTAATGCTATGATTTTATCTGTAAGGGACCTGGTTGGACCATGGAAAACAAGTGTCTGAGGCACTTCCCCTGGATTCCTCATGTTCTTTGGCCTGACTTGTGACATGCCTGCATGAAATTAAAGCTCTTGCTCCATGTAGGAAACCATTACTCAGAATTCCTAAAAATGACGTAATTCCTGCATTGTAGGTTAATTGAGAACTCAGGTTCTCGTAAATCCCTGTCCAGTAAACATATTACAGAAGAATCATGTCCCATTTAGTCTTTCACTTTTTCCATTTTTGTCCCGTCATTGTTTGTTTGTTTGCTTCTAATTGTGTTGGCCTAAGAAATTGAGGACTAGTTCAGCACTCATCTTTTTTTTTACTTGCTTGTAGTGTGGTGTCTTTGTGCTGTAACTTCATTACAATTACACATTGGAAACCTTGTTATGTAAAAATAACTTTTAAATAAGTCAACTTTAATAATATCTCCTCCCAGAGAGAGGTTAGATAATCCTCTGTTGTCACTTGTGTCTTCATAGGAACTGTATCTGTGACATGATTTAAGGAAACTAAAACCTCAAAATGAAAATAAAAGTATCTTAATTCGAAGAGAGCAATATTTATTTATTTTTTTTTATAATATTAGTAAACCAACTCTTTATGTGCGCTTGAAAGGAGCAGCACATCAGGTTAAGATGTATAGACTTCTTTGGAAAATAAATCACAGTCCGACAAATCGCTATGTTTTAAATTAAGTCTGAGTCCATCTGTGATCAAACGCTTTCCTCTGACTTTATAGAAACTGAGCTTGATCCAGCTGGAACAGCTGCACGCCGGCCTGTTCTGATTATGTAAAAGTTTTTCCTGATGATCGCAGAAATCTCTCATCATCCCTGACATCAGATGTGCCCATGCACCGACAGAAAAACCTCTGTAATTTTAAATCTAGATGCGGCTTTGAAAACCTAGGAAATCGGCATCAGTGATAGTTGTTTGGCTCCTCTGATCCACGCTAATCAACCCAAGGGGCGAATGCCAGTCAGCGTGACAATGGGGGCCATTCAGTCCACTCACTACCGTTGCTACTAATTAACCTCAGGTACGACAGACAAAGCCTGATCTGTTTCTCTGTGTTTTTGTGTATCATATGTGTGGACATGTTCGACTGTATATACGCTACAAATCAAGACAGTGAGACGCGAACATTTGCCGAAAAGAATATGTGAGTTTCATGAGAGAAGGGGCCAAAACAGATGGAGGAGGATGAGGGGGATGGTGCAGCTCAAGGACAAAACCTTGTTACACTCGCAGGTCCCCTGAGCAGACTTGCTTTTAGGACAGAGTGCCTCAGTGACGCATTAACTTTTTTATCAGACAGAGATAGATAGAGCAGAACAAAACATGTACGATTTTTTACACCACAATATAACAGCTAATAAGATAGATGAGAGTACCGTATCTGAGACGCCTCAGTGACCCTTCAGACTGTGTGATGTCAGACTGTCTCTCAGCTCGTTTACTTCTCACAGTCTCAGTCACCGCCCATATGTGTAAAACACTGTGTGTGAAGAGCATTCATGAGAGTGAATTATGTTGATGCTACAGTATGTGTGCGAGTAGCATGTGTAAGGCATGACTTGGTCTGAATAACTGGGTTTTTTTTAAAGGAATACTTCACCGATTTGCATTTAGCTTTACTAGAGGGGTAAATTGGGCTTCTCAACCTCAGTTTCCCATGAGTTGAGAAAAATCGTCATTCTTTTCTTTGTTATGTGCCCACCAGTGACACTTGGTCCTGTTAGCATAACCATTAGCAAAGATGGTGACACTTTGACACTGTTTACATCCTGGGAATGAGGTCCCGACCCCCCTACGAGTGGGTCTAAAAAGTGCGGAAAAGTGCATTCGAGAGCTACATCACAGAGATGTGCGCAAGCAGTTTGGGGTCAGAAAACACACTCGTACCATTAACCTGTACAACAGTCCAACACATAAGATGCCTACTTGTAGCACCAGCAAGTTCTTCAGAATCCCAAGCATTAAAAAGAGAAAACTGTGGTGATGCTACTGCAGTCAAAGAGGCTCGCGTTTTTAGTGCTCACTTCTTTTCATGTAAGTTATCATTTATCAGCTCTTTCTGTTAGATTACAGAAATGTGTGTGTCAATGTACACATGTATATGAAACCTATGCTGCCTAAAGTTATGTTGTGGTCTTGGACGTAGCTAGCTTGTAGTTAGCTGCCGGCCGGCTAGTGAGTTGACAAGGAAACATGTTGTGCTAAAAGTGTTCCTTATAAGACTTGTATGCGCATAGACTTTCTCGCGTGTTTAACTATAAGGGAAGAGTGAATAGCTGGCCACTGGATATCTGGCCACTTGCTAATATCATCTATCTTTTATAGAAGCTGGGTCAAGCAGACTATTGCCTTCGGCTAGTACGAATTTATTTAGGTATTGTTTGCGGTCACGAAAGAACGTATTCAGAATTATTTGGTGGAGGACCGTGGATGTACATGCTATTCGCTTACCTGTTGTGGTGTTTTCTGACCCCAAACTGCACGCACATTCTCGCTAGGCTTGGAATGTTTGTATACAATGAAAGGGTCTATTAGCGTTGCAGTTTCAATCCTCGGAACAAGGTTCGGACCAACTGGTGGACACATAACAAAAAAAATTAAAAAAGGAAAAAGAGGTTGGTAAGCACAATTTTGCAAAAATACTACCCCTATTCTAGTAGTACTATTATACTAGTATTAACCCTAATCATAACCAGGAATGCCTACCCTTAATCTGACCACAATTCAAATATTAGCCTTATGTAAGCAGTTCTTAAGGAATTAGATTCTGCCTCATTAGGACCAGGTTTTTGTCTTCATGACTTTATCGGCTACAAGTCCTGATAAGGTCCTAAGTACATGCACGCACATACACACTTATACACTCACTTTATTACTTACATACATAATAAATATCTAATCAGCCAATCACCTGGCTGCAATGTAATGGGGAAGAAAAGCGACTTTGAACTTGGTATGGTTGTTGGTGCCAGACAGGCTGGACTGAGTATTTCAGAAACTACTGATCTCCTGGGATTTTTCATGCACAGTCATCTCAAGGGTCAGAAGAAAGAGAAAAATATCCAGTAAGCAGCAGCTTTCTGGGTGAACATGCCCAATGTTCATGTCGGAGGTAATAGAGAAGAATGGCCAGCCTGGTTTAAAACCATAGACAGGCAACGGTAACTTGTAAATCTTTGATGCAGATGGGCGGCAGTCTGCCGGACTGTGTCTCTTTATTAGGTGTCCTGTGTATCTGTTAAAGTGGCTGAATGAAGAGAGATAATATCAACAAATATTCAGCAGTAATCATTAATAATCATTAGTTGCAGTCTTGTCCAGCCTTCTCAAGAGCAATGAATCCTGTGTAAATTGGGCAATTTATGTTCTTTTAAACAAAGCCTTCAGTTTTTTGTCTGGATTCAGACAGTTTGATTAACACAGGGAACCTTTTTCTCTTCCTACACCAATGATCCTGTGGGAGATCTATACGTGCTGCTAAGATTTATTGCCGACCGTACTTTATCATCAAGTTCTATAGTAAATCACATAGGAATGTGTAGGACAGGGAACACTGTGTCCAATGGGTGAGGGGAGAGAAGAGCAGGCAAGGACATGGGGTCTAACAAACACTCACACACACATGAACACATGCATGGCAGCTACATGTGACCCAGTCAAAGCCTTTTTGTTCGAGGTTTTGTGACTGTATGTCAGTCGGAATGCAAGCAGATGAGCCACAGTCACATGAATATGACACTGAAGGAACGTCACTTTATATACGTGAGAATATTTCCTGCTAGTGCTACACGTAAGTAAGAGTTGGCTCTCTTACTGTTTTAAATTCTGTTCCACCAAATTAGATCCAAAGTTGGAATAGTTCAACTTGCCCGCCAAATTCACATGACGTCACTGACATCCTCACATCATGATGCTGAGAAGATCGTAGTAGTGGTGTGTGGTCACTCAGAGATCTAACACACATTAACACTGACACCACCCCTACCTTTAATCTGAGTTAAATCTGAACATCAGCTTCATGGTTGATGGTGAGAACAAACAGTCATTCTTCCTCTCCTCTTTTTCGGTGGCAATACGTGGGCTTCTGGATTTTTACATCACTTCGTCAACAGACACAGTTGACACAGGTTACACAGAAATTATTTTGAGGCATGTTACGTGTGATTGATTAACACTCTTGTTGATTAGTGAGTGTTGCATGTGCAAATAAGCACCTTTTTTTTACCTTGGATGAGGCCAGCAAGATCAATGATAAGATAAGCTAATTATAGTGTAGTAACTACAAATGAGTTCATGCAATACTGTTTAAGCCTATCAGCAAACAACATAATAATTTCATAATCGATTATTGATGTTAGTTTATTTATTTTTATAAATAATTTATTAGTGGCTCAAAGTTGTTTGACTTATAAGTGTCTGTTTCTACTGTGCCCCACAGACATAAATTTACCCTTTAAAACTGCTGCAAATTTCGTAGGTGGTGAACCCGTATGCAAATTCTTCATGACCACAGAATGTCCACTCGTCGTTTCTTTTTCTCCTCTGCTTGTAAATCACAACCGCAGGGTAACAAAATCCCAATGCCCTCTATTAAGACATCATTTATATTCAACCTCCCCGTAAATCGGATAAATCACGCTAACAAAGCGCAGGCCCATGATGTCATTTAGTCACTTCACAGAGCCTGGTTCACAGAAATGTTTTAATCAGCCGTCCTTGCAGTGCCACAGAACTTGCTCAGAAAACCACAGACTCCTCCATCGCCCCCTTTTTTACGTACGAGTTGTCACCGGTTGATTTTGCAATGTTGTGCATGTGAAGTCATAATTCAGCGTGTTAGAAGTGGTAGGGCAGCAGTGGAGCGGCCCGCTGCCTCACCACCGTCTCTGGTCTTTGTTAGGAAGTGTTGTGTAACCACACGGAGGGTTTCTGATCAACTCAGCTCTGTTTCTTGTAAAGCAAGAGACGCCATTAAAGAATGCCCCCCCCCCCTCTTTATTTCTCTCTCTGTGTGTCTCTCCAGGACCTGGCAGTGCTGCCAGTCAGCCCGCGTCAAAGTTTGGCTTTCTCTTTATGAGAGTGTGTGTGGTCTGTTTATGTCAGGTTCACTGGAAATGTGGGACGTCACCCCTCAAATGTCTGGATGTTTACATGATGAATGCTTGGTCAAAAGAGTGAGTGCAGAAATTAGCATCAGAGGAAAATGAGAGCTTGTTTGCTGCGGTTTGACCTCTTTCACTGTGCATTTGTAAGTGTGTCTATGCTCGTGTAGTCTGTGGATCTTCCCACTCTTGATTTATTTACAAATGCTATATACGCTGTAGATGTTGGCAGCTGATAATGCGCCGTAGTCCTTCTCCTGCTCTGTTGCCTCTACCATAGCATCACAGGCAGAAAACCGACTCTTCTCCACAGCAAGAGGATGAGAGCCTTCAGCTGTTTCACTCAATCACATACGCACACACGTGTGGGGTCAACTCTTCTGCTCTGATGTCCTGCGAGTTCACTTTTCCTGTCATGTTCAGTGTAGAGTGTGTGTAATGCACAGTGTCTTTTACTTCAGCACAAACTGAAAACAAATACACACAATAAAAACACCTCAGAAAACCAAAACACAGCAAACCTGCATTAAAATCAGTTGATACAATTCCTATCTCCATGTCGTCATCCTGCATTTAATCTGCATATATACTGCCGTTTGTAGAACTATGAAGAGCTTTCTCGAGGGTGACAATGTTCTTTTACTACTCTTTAATCTGCTCAGTTAAGCCTCATGAAATAAAAACAAAATATTAAACTGAAAGAAAGACGACCATGGTGCTGACCTTTCCCCTCATTGTCCCTTCCTGACATTTTTTTGTGTGAGTGGACTCATGAGAGAATACGGCTGATGTTTACATTTACAGGACATTTGTTTGTGTCTAAATTGAAATTGACGTGTCAGACCAGGCCAGGTCTGGAAATTGATCACAGAAAGGCCAAGGTGGAAGTGGTGGTGTTGCTTTGATGGTTCCCTTGGTCATGTATGCCGAGTGTACAGTGAGCAGAGCAGTGCGTCTCTCAGCAGTTCGGATTTAAAGCTCAAACACACAGAGTCTAGATTAGGAGGATTAGAAGGAAACTTTTCATGCTCGATTCTTGGCGTTTCCATCCATACTTAGACTGTTTGCAGCCGTCTCACTTTACCAGTGCTATGTAGCTGTTGTGCTTCAGCCTCATCTACATTAGTCTTGACATAAAACACATCACACATCACGCATGTGCAGTCTGCCAAATTCACTGGGCAACACAAAATCACAACACGGATGTAGACTCATGTATAGCTGATGGGCTCAATCAGCATAGTGTGAAACTCATTTCGCAATGGTTTGAATGTAACAGACATTCATATTATATTTAAAATGGAAGAATTCAAATGAAAAACTAAGCCAATATAAAAGGAAAAATGTTTCTATAGCACCAAAAAAAAACAGGATTTCTGTTCTCAAGGCACTTAACAGAATGAATCAGAGACTTCACATTATTTTGGCGATAAGATAAAAATCTAAAAGTTCATGCTAGCATTTGGTAGACATTTGAGAGAAAAACCTCTGGCAGACTCAGAGGCTCCGTTCAGACCTGGTATTAACATCTGTCAAGAGTAATGTGATCACAAAGGGACAGCCCTTGGACAGACATGGGGATGCCACTGTGGTCCCACTTGTTGATTTATTTGTAGCCACAGTTTTTCGAATGGTTAAAATCTTATATCATTTTAAAGCAGTAAGTATCCATTTTATTTTTCATTGGGACTGACCAGGATGGACAAATAAAGTAGGTAGGAGCTGCTGGGCAGGAGGAATAAAGGAAGACCACAGAGAAGGTTCATGGATGTTGTGAAAGATGACATGAGGACAGTTGATGTTAATAAAAGAGGACGCAAAGCGTAGGAAAACATGGAGACAGATGATCTGCTGTGGCGACCCCTAAAGGGAGAAAAAAAAAGATATAATATTTAAAGCACACGGACGTGGGTTTGATGGTTTCTGCAGATATCACAAAACATTGTGAAACAGCTGAGTCATTGCCTAATGCTTCAATGCGTACCACATAAATATATATATTTTTTTATTATTATTTGAATGTTGGTGAACAGGATCCAGCGCCGGAGTAAACACTGGTGGGATTGGCTTGGCTTGCCAACACGGCAAGGATCAGAGTACAACTGTTGTACAAGCGTTATAGTTAAGTGGCTCTGGCACCTACCTAGAGCTTGGATTTAGTGTGTGGGGACCCACAAGGAGCTGGCCCCGAGACTAGTCTTAGGTCCTGACTCACTAAACCAGAATTGAATGCTCTGGACCCCATTTATGTGTGTTTTGAAGTCAAAGTCATGAAAGCAGTTAAGAGCTACGACCGTCATTCTGTCAGTTTACTTTTCCCAAAGAAAAACATGCATATATTATAGCACATGTGGATTGCATCTGCACACCTTGACCATGACCTTTTAAAATGGATCTTTTTTTTTGTCTGCTTGGTAGCCAATGGTAAATAAGACAGCTAAGTTTGACCCAGCCGTCATGTGTTTGAATCCAGCTTGTTTACCGTCTTAAAGACTTGCTGACTGCCTATGTTTGCCTGTTGTTGCCTTTCGTGGACCAATGCCAACCTGCACATCAGTGGAATAATGTCAAACATTTACATACGCAATCTTGAACCTGTGACCTTTAACTATACCATGCGCTCTGACATTACAGTTGCATAGTTGCTTCGGAGTGTCTTTGCTGAAAATCAAAAATCTCTACTTCTCAAACCTTGGACGTCCTGATGATGGAGTTAATTCTTGTGCATTTGGTCTTTCCATTCTTATATATACTGTATATATTCAGCAGAATGACAAAAGAAACATCATCATCCACAAGTTTGTGCTAGTACGCTTTTTAATACTATGCCACAAGCTAAAGATAATGTCTTTTGTCATTTTTCTTTGCATAGAGTGACAAAATTGGGAAGACCTATCCTCAGCCAGAACAGTTTCTTGCTGTCTCAGCAGGGTTTAAAGGTTCAAATATGAAAAATGTAACAGGGACAAAGGCTTTTCTGTGCAACTCAAAAAAAAAGAAAAGAAAGAAAAAAAAAACACCTCAAAAGTTTCGGGAATACTGAGAAAAAAAAAAGTGAAATAAGTAAAACCCGTTTCAGCATCAAATGCTGTTGGTGGTGGAACTAAACAGATACACACTCCCTCTGTTTTTCTCACAGCCCTCATCAGCATGAGGGCAGGCTGTGGGCAGAGGGCCAGGTGCCTCTCATGTTTGGGAGAGCAAACAGGCTCGTGTCTTTGATGGTGAGGAGATCAGAGCAAGGGACACATTCTACGTGGCCATGCTAAGGTCACCGCAGTGCACACCCTGCTACCATGTTGTGCTCTGCAGCTAGGAGACCTGCAGTACACACAATGCTGGAGCGGCAGACGTTTTGTGTGTACAGTATGTGTGTCTTTTGTGTGTTTGTCCAATGCCAACCCCTCTGCTTTCCGACAGAGTCACTTTAACCTTGTCATACAGTTACTCAGTTGTTGAACAACAGGAACGCGGCTGAAATATGGAGTATTTTAGTACACTGTGTGTTTTTGTCATCATCTACATGCTGCAGTGTTGAGCAAAAATCTAAATATTGAGGTAAAATAAAAGTTAAGTTGCTTATTACTTGCAGTATTTTATTATATTAGATTACACTTTGACCCTGTTCAGACTTGGTATTAAGATCCATCCTCAGGGATCCAATGACGTCAGTGCAGGGTGACTGGGTCCTCGGATCTGGTCACAGAAACCACATTCGGAGGTGGTCTGAGAATGCGTGTGCCCACAGTCCTGAGACTTGCCTGCCATTTATCTTCGGGACACATTAGAGCCTCCTCAGCTGACATTTGCTGCGGTTTCACAGTATTATTACTCTCATCACCGCCCTTATGTTGATTTATCCATAGCCACCATTAGGATACCTTTAAGTTACATACTACATTACTAGTCATTTTTGATTTTTTGATGCTATTATCCAAAGCAACTTATAAGTGATGAACATATGATGGTTACAATGTAATTGGAACGGTGTTGGGAAGTTAAAAGTATCGACTATGAGTCGATCTTGGTTCCTTCTCAGGCAAAAAGAACTACTAAGAAAATATCGCTGACGTTGTTTCGCGGGACACGAGTGACAGCGACGCAGCAACACGTTCTGCCTCTATCTGTGATCAAAGCCATAAGTGTCTCATCTGCAGTTGGTATCTATATTTATCTGCAAAGTAATATATAACTGTAATATGTTACCCCCCTTGCCTATCGCCCTATGTCAGCTGAGATTGGCACTGCCCCCCCTGCGACTCTCATGTGGAGGATAAAGCAGTAGAAAATGGATGGATGGACATACTTTGCATAGGATTCAAAACTACAATGTAAGATATTCTTTTGAGGAACAGTGCAGTGAGAAAACATCTGGAGAAAAGAAAAACATGCTAGTCAAGTTTAAGAAAGAAAGTGCAGGAGTAGAGAGTGCTTTAGACAAGCAAGGCTTAGTTCATAAGTGGTGTTGAGAGATTTTAGAGCAAAGATATTCCCAAAAGACATCAGCTCTCAACAGTTTCTCTAAGATAGAGAGAAAATCTGCTGCTTTGATAGCATTAGGAAGCTTGTTCGGGGGGGGGACCACAAATGAGAACAATCTGGACTGAGATACTCTTTTGTGCAGAGCGAGACAGTGAGAGGAGCACAGTGGTGAAGAAGAAGGAGCCTTAAGCCTGAATAGTAAGAGCTGAAACACATGGGTGCTGACCAAGAAGTCCCTCTGTAGGCAAGAGTCAGTGACGTGAATCTGTCTTACAGGGGATTAGCTGAAGGTGGCGTTCCTTCATTCATGTAGCTACATGCATGTCTGCAAGACAAGCCGAGGTGTGCACCTGGAATCGTCTGGTGGAAAATGAGCGATAAAGTTGGGTGTCATGAGCACAGCAGTGGTATGAGAGACCATGAGAATGTACAGTATAACTGTAAGTACAGTAAGTAAGTAGTGTATTAACACTGGTCACCTTGTGATTTTCTTTTTCTAAATGGTTTGACTCTTCATTGCTCATGTTACAGCAGCTCGAGCAGTGCTTGTTGTCGCCCCCCTCCTCCTCGTTCTATCATTTGCATAAACCAACACATGCAAACATGCTGACAACAAACAAGTCTGTACAGTCAGACTCATTAAAAACATTATTTTGTTCTTGAGAACAGACATGAGACATCAGTGCGTATTTGAATACAGGGCGGAGAAGCCAGGTCTGCTCTCATGTGGCCACGGCTGATGCATCCAGGACGGATGTTAATACCAGGTCTGAACAGGGCCTTGGCAAATGTTTGCGCTTGTCTTATGCTCCAACATACACTCACTATTTTCACTCTAGCTGCCTCTTAAGTCACATTGAGTGTGTGACAAAGCGAGCTCAGGTCCAAGTTTTACTTAGCTCTGCTGTGCTGACATCTGCCAGTCCCTCCTGCTGGCCACAGCTACATCTCCTCGTGATGAAGGAGCACAGTGGTCATGTGCCACCTCCAGCTTTTCCCCCTGCTCAGCAGCAGGAGCAGCAGGAGCACCGACAGGCCCCCGGCGTGGGACCCTTGGGTGGTGGATGTTGCCTGGGAGTGGCAGGGCAGTGCTGGGGCACTGCGTGCACCATCTGTTCTGACTGTGTGTCTGTGTGTGCTGGCTGCTTCTTGACAGATGACGCGTACCAGAAGCTGGCCATGGAGACGATGGAGGAGTTGGACTGGTGTCTGGATCAGCTGGAGACGATCCAGACCTACCGCTCTGTCAGTGACATGGCCTCCAATAAGGTAGGATGGGCCGCGCCTTTCACTGTCATGTATTTAAAATAAATAACAGGCTAAACCTTGACAGAAACTTAATTCGAGCAAGCGAGCATATCTTCGTGCAGAAGGGGTTGCACTGTTTGAGGGAGCACTCAGAGAATCTAAGCAGCTGCTTGGAGAACTAATACCCCAGCTTATGAACACATGAATGACAGTATACAGAATCCAGAGATACTATAGCTGCATGGCCTGACCTGACCAAAACAAGTTAGTCTGAGTAGTCCCGGCATGCAGATGAGTGGTCTTAAGAGAGGAAACTGGAAGAGCACCTGTTGTAATAAATCCACGCACTGAATGCTTCACTGAATGCTTCAAGTTACAGATGTGCAGTTTTCTTCTTCAGTCAAAGTGTTGTTTTATAAATTGTGTAAATTGTATTATGCTCTGCTCAGCTGCTGGCTGGGTGAGCCTGAAGTGAGCCAAGAGGAAAAGCTTGTTATTTCTCATAAAAGTGGACAACAGGATGCAAGGGCTCCTGCAGTGGGTCAAACACAATAAACTCAAGAGGAAGAGAGAGAGATTGTGTGTGTGTGTGTGTGCGCAACCTCTGGTCAGAGTGACTCTCACTTCCTGTCTCCTTCCTGATCCCCTGCTCTCTCTCCAGATGACAATAGACATCACATCATTGCCGTTTGGTTTGGATGTTTAATGGTCATGTTTATTCATCCCGTTTTTTGTCGTCATGTGGACAAAACATCCCACACTGACAGTCACAGGGTCCGGCTTCATTTGAGACGCATGAGTCACAGACTCACAGAGACAAATCGACAACATCTTCTGACAAAAAGGAACCCTTACCCCGACCTCACACTCACACACACCCTGAGCTAAAGTGTTGCCAAAGCCAAGGAAGGGGCATTTTTTCCGTCCACTATCCGTGGACTTGTGTGGCCAGTTGTGACCGCACTTTTAACCGTCAAAAAAATCCTGTAATTTCTATATATTCTTTATTTTATTCTGAAAATAGGGACGATACACGTTGTTACCAACTCTGGAATTCCCTCCCTCCTGACCTCGGCAACACTGACTCCCTCCCACATTTCAAATCCAACCTTAACAGCTCACCTATTCAGGATGCCATAATCCCAATGACCACACTGCACCATCCAATTGTATTGTCTTTTATTATGTTTTATTTTATTTGAATCTATTTTTAACTTATTATATGTTTGCAGTGTACATTTAAAAAACAAATAAGTTAACCAAAGTGCTTTACAGATTTGAAGACACAGCAACAGAAAAGGTATAAAACGTCAATAAATCAATAAAAAGTAAAGTAAAACAGTAAAGTAGTGACATAATAGAATAGTAAAATGGTCAAATTTACATAGAAGTGAAGCAAAATTTACTATTTTTGTCCGGAAGTGAGAGCCAAGGATAAGAGGTGGATGTTGTTATTATTACTGAATGTAGTTTGTAGGCAGGTTGATGTAATGTTAGTAACTCATAAAAACATATGGTTATGCAGGCATTGTAACACGGAGTGAACCTATATCATGTCCGGCCACATATAGACATAAAACATACAGTATAACATGACATTATAAAGTTTTTTGTGCCGTCAGTGAGTGAACACCATGTTTTCAATCTGCGCACACACAGATGTTCTGCTTGTGCGCTTTTATTTTGTACACAAGCAGACGTGTGTGCGTGTGTGTGTGTGTGTGTGTGGGGTTTGCAGACTCTTACTATCTGGCAAAAGTGTAATAAATTATAATAGCAAACCACCAAAGTGTGCGAGAACCTGGCTTTTTTTTTTTAAAGTGAATGGGAGATGAAACTCTAACTAGTTTATTGCAGAACACACCCATGATTAATTACAGAGCTAAGTACAACCCATGAGTCTGGTTTTTTTTTTTTTTTATTTGCTGTTAAACTCACAGAAGTAAATGTGGATAAACTATGTTCTTTAGACCATATGTGTTTAACACATTTGACCTTTCTTTCTGTATGAAATTCATAAACGTGATTAACCTCATTTGTGAGCGTACAGGTCAAATCCAGACTGTGAGAAGTTCCAGTAACGGTGGAACAAAGAAAGAAAAAAATAAAAGTTTGACTTTGCTTTTTCCGGCAAAACACAGTGATCTTGACTTCATCTTTATCTTTATCATCTAAATACATAAAACAACGTGAAAACCTATTGAACTTCAGCAGATCAATGTTGATATTGTTTCATGTGACGCAGTGAGGGCGTGACTGGTGAACACTGTACTACGTCAGGTGGCACAATGCGTTTTTTTTTGTGTCTTATGACACTGCGCTGATGTGACGATGGCAGAGGGACGACTTTGTCCTGACACGTAACCGTCTGTGGATTAGATCTGATAAGCAATCGTCTTACACACACACACACACACACGTGCGTCTTGCATACAGTCTGTGTCTCCCTGTGTTTGTGGCTGTGTACATATCAACAGTAGGATAATCCCACTGACATAGTGATGCTCTTATTTCTCAGCTTGTTTACGCAGCAAACCAAAAACCGTCCCTTTGTCTCATGTCATGGACACATATATATACTTTACCAGGTTTTAGTGGGTCGTTGTGACCCTCGACTACCTGTTGTGTTTCGGACAGAAAAAACAATGTTATTCAAGCCACGGCAGAAACCTGAGTGTGAGGGAGGTGAAACGGGAGAAGCCGCTGCTATACCTTCAAGGTGAAGTGCAGGGGAGGCATCGCAGTCCCAGACCTACAGTACGTGACTGTTCGGTCGTGTGTGGGTCTCACTGTGTCACCTACACACTCCGCGTGAAGTCTGTAGGTCCTTTTGTTATTTGAGCCTGTACACTGTGTTCTCACAAGACACCACACATGAACTCGGTCACTTCACATTTGTAATTTTGCAGGTTTTCTGGTTTGGTCTCTCAGACTCGAGTTGAAGGCGTTTTATAGAGTAACATAAACCTAAATCAGTTTAAAAGAATATAGGAAATACACATTTTAAATAAATGTAAGGGATGGAAATGGTCGTGTTTAAAGCCAGACGTGTTGACGGGATAAAGTAGTCTATAAATTGAGTTGTGTGTTATAGGAAGTACGTTTATTTTGGAAATAAAGAACAATAATAATAATAATGATAATAATTAATGATGATTTGGAGCTTGAAAGTAGCCTCTGTAAGGATAAGATTTTTCCTTATTTATTAGACTCTAATATCTTGCCACTCATGTTGACGTCATCATGTATCAAAGTTACAGAGAAAAACATCCAAACTTTTACGGTTACGAGTTCATACAACCGAGTAAAGCAACACATTCTCATTATTTATTATTTTTTGCTTTAATGAATCCAAATGATAATTATTTATAGAAAATAACAAGTTTGTCACAGGCCTATTTGAACACTGAATGCTTTGTGTGAAATAAAAGTAAATATCATCATTTGTTACAGTGTGATGCTTTTTGCCGTGACCAGGTTCAGTCCTCTCTACCTTGAGGGCTTAATTTATAGACTCTATAGTTTCACTAAACTGTCAATTTACTAAAAAAGCAGCTCAGTATAAAGTTTCAGGAATGCTTTACAACCACAGTGTTCTGATGTGAAACTACTGTATTTTGTTGAACTCAGGGACTCTTCAAAGTAACAGCTCACAAACACCTTTGGCCACTTACACACATTTTAAATGTCAGGAGAGCGGAAAAAAAAAACAAATCTGAAGTTAGAGGAAATCCAACACGTTCATTGTAACAGGAAAGCTTTCTAGTCATCAAAACTATTGACAGTGTAAATGTGAGCTACAAGAAGAAGAGCAGGAGGCTAGAGGCGGGACTACCCCTATGAGGGAGTGTGTGTGTGTCTCTCTTAGCCCTTGCTCCACACACTCACACACACTCACACACACACAGAGAGTGTGGGGTAAAGCCTAGTCAGACCTCGCAGCCCAAAGTGAGTCACTGGAGCTGTGGCGTTTCCCGGCGTCAGAGAGCTAAGGCTTGGTCCTTTTACTCATGCTATAGTCAGACTGAAACAGACACTTAAACGGACAGCAGCCCCACTCTGCTCTGCGCTTCACACACAGAAACATGGGAGCCTGCTGCTTTGACAAGAAAGAGAGGAAACTGGGGAAGCTGAATGGTTGGAGAAAGGTGAGCTTTCCAAGTTCATACATGCTCGGCGTCACTTTACTCCGTACTTTAATCGCTCTTTAGTCTTGTGTCGACTTGAGTTGTGGCTGGAGTAGATGCTTTAGGGTTTAGGTTTTTTTTTGGAAAGTATGTGGTGTTTGTGTTCTGCAGCTGTACATTACTGAAGTGTTGTTAACTTTAGATTTCATACAGCATCTGCTTTTTTAGAATCCTTTTACATCCCTGCTATGAGGCTGTTGAAGGTTAAACACACATGTTTTCAAACTCCGGAGTGATCGCACATGTGTCTCTGGTTCTTTGTGTTGTATTTACCTCATTACAATCTGCTAAGTATGATCTCAGGGATGGGTTACTGTGTCTCAGACATACTACCAGATCATGAGATGATGAGGGGATGGTGTTTAAGTATGGGACACAATCTCTGCAACTCTTGTTAAGTTTGGATGTTAAAATAATTCTACTTATTTTAAGTTTCTGAGACACCTAGAAGCAGATTTTCATGGAAAACAGATGAGCTGAGGGGATTTTTGACAAAATAAAATTCAGCATGTTTGTTTGTCTTTCTCAGGTGGGAGAAAAGTTAAAAAGCGTAGCACTCAGAGAAAGACGGAGGAAAGTGTGATTTGATAAAACAACAGATAGGCAGTGTGATGGAAATGATCTTGTGACTTCTTCAGTACATGACAAAAGCAAGTAAGAGCCGGATTCTGTGAAAGATGTTCTCACAGAACACTGACCGTCTCGAAGACGAGTGCAGCTGTGGCGTCCAGAAATGGTCTAACCGACCACATCTGACTTAACTGATGCTGGTATAGTAACGCAGGAAGGATTCACTCGCTTTAGAGCTCGCCTACTTTATCTCCTAAAGGTTTTTTTGCTCTTCCTGTTCGTTTTCTTTATACAACTTACTGAACACAGGTTCATCGGCATGAATGCATGCTTTCTTGTGTGGATACACACAAGAAAGCATGATGAGCGTGCATGTGTGTGTGTGTGTGTGTGTGAGTCAGAGGAAGTGAGAGGAAGTCAGGCCGTCTGTATCTCTACCCGACATACGCACATATATACGTAGATTGACACCCTGACTTTTACAGTTGTGTCAAAACACGTCTTAGTCGTAGCACGGATGTTACTGCTCTTTACCGTGTGTTAAAGAGACGCCGCAGATCATCTGCTGACGTATGTCAACGTTGGATTCTGTGAATATGAATAGACTGATAGAAATTGAAATACAGACCTCGGTGGTGCTCTCTTGCGCACACTTGTCCTTGAACAAGGTGCTGGACCCAGAAATTGTCCAGTTAACTAATATTGGTTTGATTCTCTGAAGTGATTTCACGGGTCTAAAAGATAATCATTTCTGGGAAATTAGGATTCATTTGAATTTAACGTAATTATGCAATCAAATACCCATTAGTAAGCATAAATGCCACCGTGTCACATCCGTTATCCAAACATCTTACACCTCATCAGTGTTCATTACACGACTCACTAACAACTCGTGTTTGCATGCTTCCATATTTGCACAAAACACTTCTTAAAAACAATGTTGTAGTTGTGAGTTCTGCCTCTGCAGTCTTCCAGGGTCAGTGCTGTCTACAACACGGAGCAGCACACTGAGCTTAGTGTGCCAACTAGTGGCTCAGAGGAGCTGCTTCATTCTTTTCGATTCAAGGCTTATTTGACATTTTAGGCTTTTAAAGCATTTCCATTATTACACCATTGTGTCACGATGCAGGAAATTAAAATACAAATAAAAAAAAAGACAATGCACAATGTAAAATAATAATATTTGTAATCAGATTAAATCAGAATAAATGCAGTACATTATGGAAGGATCAGTACAGGTGTGTGAAGCGACTGGTCAGATCATAGAGGCACGTTGCTATGAGTGCAAAAGACCAGAGTCTTGTGTCGGAGGGGAAATCTGTGTCTGTCTTCCTGCCTACCTGTCTGCCTGGCTGCCTTTCACAGTGAGCTGTCTGATTGGATCACATCTGATTGGAGGAGGCTCGGCGTTATGTGTGTGCCCCTTCTCACAATGAAATACCACAGACTAATTTCACCCCCTCTGTCATGCAGCTCTGTGCAGAATCCACCAGTACATGTGCGAGCAGAGAGATAGAGAGAGGGAGCGACATGATGGCAGGAAAATAAAACAATTGGAATAAAAATATGCTGCCTCTGTGGGCATGTGAGGAGGAGATGCCTGCAGAGCTTTTCAGAGACCAATCCTCCAGTCGTGTCGTGATGTCAGTCACGTAGCTGCATAGGTTTCCCCCTCTGAATGAACAGTCAAAAACAGACAAACATATATGAACGGGTGTAAAATAAGTATGTGACATGTCACCATAAACTGTAAATGAACGCTTTTGTGGGCTGCTGCTGCTGCTGTTAGTGTGTGAAGCTTTTTTCCTACCCAAAGCACTTGCAGAGAGACATCCCCTGCTGTTATTTCTGGTTTCTTATGTATTATGCAGTGAGCTATTGTATAAAAGCAGTCTTCTCTTTTTTATTTATTTATTTTTTGTGCATCCTGCCTCACTTTTTCTGTTTTTTTCCCTCAGTGGGAGGAAAAATCTGGAATCCTCAAAGGGAAGCTTTGATTCTCCCCCCCATACACACCCTCTTCTTTCCTTTTGCATGTGCATATCTCGGTCTGAAGGGGTTTCCTGGGAAATCTGTGGCTGCGAAGTGGCTGTGAACTGTAGATATCTCCTCATTACGAGAGCATCACTCCGCCATCAGGCGTCGTAACAATTGACAAAAAGCACAAGGCTTGACACAGACTTGGCCGGCGGCGCTGATGTAACAGTGTATTCCAGTCAGGTGGCCCGAGCCTTGTACACTGCAGCAGTATCAACACCTGCTCCAAGGACAGCCCATTGATTCTGGCAGAGAGGCAGACAGACACAGAGATTGATGACTGTGTTGGCGAGTGGCAGTGGGGGGAGATATTGACATAAGTGGTGGAGAGTGAGGGGGGAGATGGAGACGGAGGGGAGGGATTCTCAGTCTCTGCATTGGCGGATGCGAGTGAAGGCGATGTGTGCGGCATCCTCGTGACAGCTCAGCAGCTTCACCACATGCCTGCCTGTGAAGGAAAAAAGAGGGAAACCTCTCCTCTCCTCTCCTATCTGTCTTACACTGACTGACGGATGCTGTTGCTATGGTGTTGGGATGTTCTGTTAATTAGTCTATACACACTTACTAACAGACAGTGTGAGAAACTGTGCGTTGATGTCGCCCTAAATTGGGAAAGGATGCAATTACCTCCCGTCTCTCCTTTTTCTCTTCCTCCCTCTCTTCCCTTTCTTCCTCCCTCTCTGGCCATCTCTCAGCTGTTAAAAATAGCCTTCCACAGACACCCTGACAGCATCTAATATTATTATGGGATGCAGATAATGAACAGGCTTTTGAGCACACCACAATGGCTGCTGCACTTTGGGATGTCAAGAGACAAAGGAAGATTCAAAGTGTGTGTGTGTGGGGATTAGGAGCAGATGATAATAGAGATAATGAAGATAAAAATACTGGCACTGTGCGTTCACATCCTTTTAAAATATCCCTGTCCCTTTCTCAGCACTTATTGTTTTACTGTGGTGAGGAGGAATTGCTCGGTGACATTCCTTCACAATGGCTGACTTCATTAAAAAAAGAAAAGAAAAACAACAACACACACACATCCTTTAAGAGGTAATTACAGGGGCTGGAAATTGAAGTAGATGGGATTCATCCACAGCACATGCACAGCTGGAAATTGGATATTAAATATTAATTACTCAAATGTCCCCCCCCTCGGAACATCATTCACACACCGATGCTATGCTTTAATAAGGGTTCCCCCCTTTTCTTCCCACTTTCTGTCAAATCATGTGTACAGAATAGTGTTGCTATGGCTGGCAGATTATAGCAAGGGGGGGAAAAGAGAAAGATGAGGGAGGGAACGAAAAAAGGGAGAAACATAGAGGGGGGGGAGGGGGGGTTGCGAGTGAGAGCTACATCAGTGGGAGCCGCAGAGCAAGACAAATCCAGTGGAGGAACCCCCCCTCCAGTCAGAACATCGTTGCCTCACTCCCTCCTCCTTCTCCTCCTCCTCCCCTCATCTCCAGCGCTGTTTTTTCCCCTCCTCCCTTCCTTGGTTCCTCTCTATTATTCATCAGTGTGCTGAGAGTCCCCCCAGCTCACGGCTCGAGCTACTGCTGCTCCGGCCGATCCACCGAGCCCGCTGGATCTCCTCATCGCTTAGCCTGGCTCCTGCACGCACTTTTCCCCCCGCATCCGTTTATCCCTCCATCCCCAGACATGGAGCCTCGGACCTGGCCCTTTTCTGCTGCTAAGAGGGAGAGTGAGCCATCATCGAGCTGCTCTCTTAGCTTCTGAGAAGGGGGGGGCGGAAACAACAAGAGGAGTGAAGAAGGGATTTTTTGGGGGATTTTTCGGCTTTGAAAGAATCCTTTTCATCCGCCTCCTTTTAAGATTGGATTACAGTTCTGGCTTTGTGTAGGAACCAGAAAACGGGGTCCAAAATGCCTGAAGCCAATTACCTGCTGTCGGTGTCTTGGGGTTACATTAAGGTGTGTGGCACTTATCTACGTAGCTGTTGGGATACCGCACTCATTTCACTGCACCTCCAGTCGTCTTGTATTAGAGGAAATTCAGCATTTTGATGTTTTCACTTGTTTGTTCAGAGCATTTTAAAACACTTGTGTTGACCTGATTACACCAGTAAATGTATCATAGTGACGGGGTGATGGGGGGTTTGACAGGATGGGTGTTTTGTGGTTCAGACTCCATCTTGAGCCCTCTGCAGAGCTGTGGGTCTGTTTGGATGTGTCTCAGTGTGTGTGTGTGCACGCGCATGCATCAGTCTGTCATAAACAGTTGCTGCTGCAGTGCCTGGATCACCGTGTTCTGTCAGATGCACATGTCCCCGCCCCCGTCAATAATATGGAAATGCATGTGGAAATGACCGAAAAATGTGGGAGTGGAGAACAGTGTCGTTCGGGTACAGCGTGCACATTTTCCCTTTGACATCATTGAAATTCTTGCACATTGACGCATGTGAAAGCAAAATAGGACCCAAATATGTGATTTTGTGTGATTAAATGGTTGTGGGGGGGTGAATTGAAATGCATATTAAACCAGTGGTAACACAAATAATGATGCACTCTAATTAATTCAAGGGAAAATGGAGGGGAAAATATACGTTCACCCTGCACTGATTATACTTTGTGATTGAGTAATATTCATGAGCTGGTTAAGAAAAAACTGGGCACTGTTGTATTTTCCATGAAATCTTGTAACATAATTTCTCCCAGGTTTTCCTTCAGTGGAAACTGACATCCCTCTCTCTCTCTCTCTCCCCTCTTCCCTCTTTCTCTCTTGCAGTTCAAGAGAATGTTGAATCGGGAGTTGACGCACCTATCTGAGATGAGTCGGTCTGGGAACCAGGTTTCCGAATTCATCTCCAACACCTTCCTAGGTAAATAAAGAATATCGTGTTCCCTCAGAATCACACTGACAAATGAATTTATAATTCCTTTATTTAGTATCAACTTGTGTCATGATAGAAAATGACAGTAGCCTGTATATCACAATACATAAAAAAACAACAACCAAATACCCCCAAATATTTGGTAGCTCACACAAATTCCCACCTCCCTGCTTTTGCCGCAATGTTCTCCTGCAGCTTCAGTGTTTCAGTGCATGATGTTGAAGCGGTGCAAGTTGTTCTGGCAGGCTTTTCTGCGGGGGCGTTCCATAAAACACTGCGCCACTAAGCTTTGTCTCCATATCCAGGGCCCTGGGCTGAAAATGAAAACAATGTAGAGAGAAATATGGTTGTGGAAGATGTGAGAATAAATGGGCTTTGCTGCATTTATATAGTCTTTAGAAACATTGCTTCTGCTGTGGATGGATATTATTTTCATATCATGAGTTCACTGAAGCAAAAATATGAACCATTTTCCCAGATATTGCTGTGAAAGTTGTTGACGATGAGTCGGACATAGAAGCCAAAAGCTTTAAAGTAAATAAGTCAAAGATATGGATTTACATACAGGATGCACGTTGAGGCAGTCAAGAACATTTATAAAGGCTGCTTCCAATCAATTGCGATTCTGGCATCCTGATGTGGTGTTGTGCTGTTGGCAGATCCCTCTCACCCCCAGATCATACACAGCGAGAGGAGGGGGTGACGGGGAGACAGAGGAGAAGCAATGGAGGGGAGGGAGGGAGGGAGGGAGCTGACTGCAGTGAGGGAGAAAACAGAGGTATAGAGGAACCCCCTTAGCTGGCAGTAAGATGAGCTTGGCAGATTGGGTGACTCATCCCCGTCTTAATGCATCTTTGTCAGTGGGGACACCTTGTTGTGCCTCCTCCCCCCCCACCCCCATTCTCTCACTGTCATGAGAATCCAGACAGAGATAACTATCGCTGTGATAAAGAAATCTCCCAGCGATTACCCTGCTGGTGGTAGAAAGAAAGATCGGCTGAATATTAGGAAGAGGGGGTGAAATGGCTGAAGCAGCACAGTTGACCTGGTTTGGCCTAATCCTGCCATCCTCTTAGGTTAGTATCACATTGGTAATTCATTTATTTTGCCAGTTAATGAACAGAAAATTCACCACTTCTTATAAAAAAAAAAAAAGTGCTTAGTTCCACACTCTAGTCTCTTGGAAGCTGGATCTCATCGAGGTTCAATCTGAATCCAGGACTTTCCACGACGGGTTATTGGTCGACAGCATGCCTTCTGCCTGCCAAACCGCGTGTGTCCTCACGGCATGCTGCTGTCATAATTTCCTTTGATCAAGGTCCCTAAAATGTCCTCATCCACCTTTCCCTCTGTGTCTCCAGCTCTCGGAGCATATGGAGGAGGATGAAAAGGAATCAGGAGTGAGGGAGGGGACAGAGGAGAGGAAAGAAGAAGCTAGAAATGTTGGTTTTGTCTGCTTTGTTTGTCTCTGTTTGGGAGAAGAGATTGAGAGCACTCCGGGTTTGACTGATAGACGAAGAGATACGATCTGAATTGATACAGTAACCAGGGTCATAACTGAGCGACAAACCTGCAGAGCGGTTTATCAGACACTGGCACTTACTTATGCAGAAATGAGCTTGTCTGTCTCTCTCTGTCTTTCTCTCACGCACATGCAGTTCATATACAGGCCTCACACAAACACAGCAGCCGTCGTGCTAATGATGGATTGTAATAAATTACAGGGTAATATATTGTTCTTCCCCTTGTTTCCCACATAGCACGTGTCTCAGAGTGTTTAATTGCCTGTTCGGAATTACTGATGGTAATTGAATCACCCTCCACGCGGGAAGGGTGATGGGCCATGAGATGAGCTGAGTCCAGTCGTGATAGATGAAAACAAAGATAGCATACGTACAGATACAGGTTGTTGATTTTCTAATGTCACTCCTAAGAGATTTCATAAAGCCTCACAAGCTGCGGGTTATTGAATGACTAACTTTAAGGGACCGTCTTGACTGTGCTGAAGACCCGGCTCTCCATCTGTCAATGCGCTGACCTATGAAAGTGAAAAGAGCAGGAGATGAGACGTGAGTCACCTGCAGTGAGACGGAGGGAGTAAGTGCCACGAAGGAAAGACAGGAACAGAGACGGATGAACAGTGGGGGGTTCAGACAGAGGCGGCAGGTGGAGGGAAGGCAGCGTGAATGAAGGGACAGATGTTGAATATATAACTGGATTGATAAATCACATAGGCATTCATCTACTGTAGGTGTTCATTAAGTGCACCTGGGTCCTCGGGCTATAACTGTAAATCACCCCTTTATTTTCATCCAGAGTCGTGTTACTGCAGACTCGTGTTTTATGGGTTTGATTTTAATCCTCCGCTGTCACTCCCACAGACAAACAGAATGAAGTGGAGATCCCTTCGCCGACATCCAAGACACGGGAGAAGAAGAAGCAGCAGCAGCAGCAGAAGCAGCAGCTAATGACACAGATCAGCGGCGTGAAGAAGGTCTCTCACGGGCCCTCGCTCTCCAGCAGCAGCATCTCCCGCTTCGGTGTCAAGACCGAGAAGGAGGAGCAGCTGTCCAAAGAGCTGGAGGACCTGAACAAGTGGGGCCTGAACATCTTCACGGTTTCAGAGTACTCCAACAGCAGACCCCTGACCTGCATCATGTATGCCATCTTCCAGGTATGGAATGTAATCATCATTTTGAATCACTATAGTTTGACGATGTGTTCCTGAAATACTAAATATTTTTCATGTTTTTCCAGGAGAGAGATCTTTTAAAGACATTTAAGATCCCATCGGATACATTTGTGGCCTACATGATGACGTTGGAAGACCACTACCATTCAGATGTGGCCTACCATAACAGCCTGCACGCTGCTGACGTGGCCCAATCCACACACATCCTCCTATCAACTCCAGCCCTGGATGTAAGTCACAATATGAAGAGTCACTTAACTCTTACCTTTTCTCCCTGAGACAATGCTCTGGTAAAAGAGTAGTGTGTTTTCCGTCCCTCATTCTTCCTTCCTCTCTTTCACAGGCGGTCTTCACAGATCTTGAGATCCTGGCAGCCATCTTTGCTGCAGCCATCCATGATGTGGACCATCCTGGAGTTTCAAACCAGTTCTTAATCAACACCAGTAAGTAAAAAAATATCACTTGTCTGTGAAACCAAATCAGCTAAAAAAAACAAATCTGCCTACAGAATGATATAAATTGTTGTTTTCCTTTGACCTCCGTCCAGACTCTGAGCTGGCATTGATGTACAATGACGAGTCTGTGCTGGAGAACCATCACCTGGCCGTGGGATTCAAGCTGCTACAGGAAGACAACTGCGACATCTTCCAGAACCTCACCAAGAAACAGAGGCAGTCACTGCGCAAGATGGTCATCGACATGGTAATTTATCCCCTGTTCATATTTCAGCTATCATCTGCCTCAACCTGTGTGGGTTGCCTTGATGCTGACACAGTTCTTATTGCATTTTCCTCACTTGTCCAGGTCTTAGCCACCGACATGTCCAAGCACATGAGTCTGCTGGCTGATCTGAAGACCATGGTGGAGACCAAGAAGGTGACGAGCTCTGGAGTGCTGCTTCTGGACAACTACACCGACAGGATACAGGCAAGTGCTCCATGTTTTTGTCACTGGACATACTAGAAACCGTCTACTTCTCTTTTTCCCTCTGCTTTTAATAGCACTGATCAATAGCCAGTATTGGCTGAGGTTACTCAGCCAGTGGTCATTAGCCAGCCTCGATAGCTGACCTCTGCTCCCACCATCACTCCTTCTCTCACCCCATCCATCTTCTTTTTGCTTTAAAGTGTTCCCTTTACACTTTACTCTTTTGGTATTTGTAGGATTTCCTCTTTATTACACCAAAACAGTGCCATTTTCTTGTTTTGTGTGCATTTTTTAATAAATGGAAATGTTGTGTTGTAGGTGCTGCGTAACATGGTGCACTGTGCTGACCTGAGTAACCCCACCAAGTCCCTGGAACTGTATCGTCAGTGGACCGATCGGATAATGGAGGAGTTCTTCCATCAGGGAGACAGAGAGCGAGAGAGAGGGATGGAGATCAGCCCGATGTGTGACAAACACACAGCCTCAGTGGAAAAGAGCCAGGTGAGGAAAAAAAGAACAAAAACGCACACTGAATTATGCACAAACAACGACAGGTGTGCATCAAAGAAAACTGGATCCTAACCAACATTTTTTCCCTTTCAGGTGGGATTCATCGACTACATCGTGCACCCTCTTTGGGAGACATGGGCTGATCTGGTCCACCCAGATGCCCAGGACATTCTGGACACTCTGGAAGACAACAGGAACTGGTACCAGAGCATGATCCCCCAAAGTCCCTCCCCTCCCTTCTATGACCAAGGCACGCACGGACACAGTGGATGCACTGGAGGGCAGGGAGGTGGGGAGAAGTTTCAGTTTGAGCTGACCTTGGAGGAGGAGGACTTGGATGGAGTAGAGAAAGATGGCGATGTGGAGGAAGGGGAGGAAGATGAATTAGAGGAGGAGGAGGAGGAGGAGGAGGATGATGATAGTAGAGGAGATCGTGAATCTCCTCCCCCGGACTATTTGAACTGTCAGGATCACGAGGAGGGCAGAATGATGGAGCCCACGACAGCAATAGAAATCGTGACGCATGAGGCGTCGCCGACAGATACATAGGGTTTTCATCGCCAGGCTCACGTGGTGATTTGAGAGTTTTTTCGGAGAAAAACGAGGGAGGAGAATCCTCTTGCAGCTGTGCTTTTTAAAAAGCCCAGAGAGGCAAAGGCTTTGTTTTGGCCCGCACGTGGGTGTCTTGCACTTGGGTGTTTGAAGCCAGACGTGGATGGACAGTTTCAGTGAAGCGGCTTCAGAGTTCTCAGGAAATAATTGCTGCGGACATTTAGTCTTAGACGGACAAATGAGACTGGGGGCGGAACTTGAAGGATTTTTGGCCAGTTTGGGAAATGGTTACTTATATTTTCAGGACTGGCATTAAATGGACATTGACACTACTGAGAGAAGTTTTGTACCTTAAGACTTTTTTTTACAGATGACCTAGAAGTAGCATAGAGTAAGATCTACTGATCGAAACATGTTTGTATAGCAAGAGAAAGTGTTTACTTTTTTCCTGTACCATTTGTCAAAGGACTTTTGTGTGCCTTTTTTACTATTGTCTTTATAATAGTTTTTTATTTATTGAACACTCTAGTATGTCTGTGAAATGTTTTAGGGTTTTTGTTTTTTTCCCTTCTTATCTTATTTTTGTATGTTGAAGAGAGAGAAGAGTCTTCCATGTATTGGGCAATAGAGAAATCCAAACAAACAACTCTTGGACAAATTCATGAACACACACACACGCACGCATCCTACGCACATTTGTTTTCATCACACATGGAATTCAAACTCATGTACATTTGTGGTGCATGTTTCTCGTCATGTCGCAGTGATATGCACCACATCTATTTTCATACTGTATCCACTTCATAAACATTTCCTCTTTCCATCGTGACGGTCTGCAGACCATTGAATGCTTCCAGCCTTTTCACAACCAAAACTTGACTTCATGCAAACCTCTGAGCGAGGATACAAAACCTGTGTGGTCAGGTATTCCTGATAAAAGATTTGCATAATTGGGATATTTTTAGTTTTGAGCAATAGTGCTTCGGTGTCTGATAAAATGAAGTCTGCCAAGGACAAAATGCACAACAGCACCAAGTCTATTTGGAGCCCGCAGGTATGCTGCAGTCCTAATAATCCTGTGAGTCGGAACGGGTCCTGACCCCAAACCTGTCGGATGTAACGACTGCTGCCCCCCTTAGCATTCAGGCCCAGACCAGACGACTAAAGGTGCTCGTATGAAAAGGCACTGATCAGTGGCACTATTCACACTTTACAAACCCTTCACAGCTTCATCGGCACAAGCCCAAAAACAGTCAGGCTGGTTATTCTCCTTCCTGAGAAAAAAAATCCCTCAAGAGCTGCTTCTGCTCGCTGACGTCATCTCCACTGTATCAGGTTTCCAGGACAGTTAGGTTTATTATAATACGACAAAGGTGGAACTGTTAGGGTGTCTATCTAGTTACAATACTGTTTATTCAGGGGGAAACGCTGGGTTAGAAAAGAAATGGTTTGCAGATGTCACTTTTTCTTACTCCTGTTGCTTCCATGACGGAAACTTCTGGACATTCAAATTTTCACGTTAGTTTACTGATATTACTCAAAAGGTACTTCGTCTAATTTCACTCCAGCATGCTTATAAGTGGCAATCGTTTGTGTGCAGTATGTATGAATGGATGGTTTTGTATGCATGTGTGTGTGTGTGTGTCTGTTTGTTTGGATGTGCTGACTTTGTCACCAGGCCTTAAACACCCCACATCCCCACACCCCACCCACCGCCCGGCAATCACTCCACACCTTTGTCGCTACTGCTCAAGTCGGTCCTTTTTGCTGTTTATAACAGTGTGTATTTATTCTATATTTTAAGCTTGTAAATAAGAAATACGGTGTAAAATCTATTTTAATTTATATGCACTTGCATTACCTGGAAGTGGTGGTGTGTAACGTGTAGAAGACTCTGGATTAGAGTCTCTTTATAGATGTATTCTTATATAGTTATATACTGTTCATATATATACACAAATATATATATGTATATATATTTGTATATATAGCAGAGCAGCAGCTAGACATGATGTTGTCACATGGGAACCTTGTAACTCGTAAGCAACCTCTTTGTTTCATGTAACGTCAGACGAACATGAAAAGACTTATTAATATTATGCATGAATATTAAACCAAAAAGGTTCTCACTTACAGTAAGCATCGTTTTTGAAAAATCTTTTCATATAATATCTGAAAAATTCAAGTCTCCTTCTTGCATTATTTAAATTTGTGTAAGATAATAAGTAAGCTCAGTTGCATTCTTTGGAAAAAGAAAATGGAAAAAAACATCTGTCCTCCATTTTGTGAATTAAGTAAAGACCTCCTGAGTTCTTTTTGAAGGTACAAGGTTTTCATCTGACAGCAGAACTTTTGGTAACCCAGAGGAAACATAGAGGATGTGTTAAACTGCAATAGGATATTGGAAATAGGATAAAATAGCTTATTCAGATTAGACTGACAAACACAACACAAGGCGATTTAACACACCTGGTGTAAACGTGGACGAGAATGGACAGCATTGGTAGCATGCTAGGACACAGACCTGAGTCGTTCTGAATTACCGTCATGATTAACACATAATCTTATGTATCTGATTGTGATAACGTGTGAACTCTTTCTGACCAAACTTGTTAGCGGTTTTGAAATTCAAATTTGTCAGTATTAACATTGTTTATCTATGTTCAAGCTTTTATTGGTCCTAGTTGTGTCCAAAATGGATAGCCAGACTTAGCACTATCTGCATGAAAGATGGAGTTTTGTTTTATTTTGATTTTGTTTTTTTAATTGTCAATAATATGTTCACCAGTCCACCAGTTATTGCAGGTGGGTTATTAAATGTTTCACACAATGTATGGTATTATATTGTATATTGTGTTCAAAAATAAATCTGAAATACCTTTTCTATGAAGTGATTAAAAGTAAAGCATGAATATATGTTCTGTCGTTTCTGTCGTTTTCTCCTCAAAAGCTCAAAATGTGGTCGACGTCACGCTTCCGCTGGGTCCTCATGTGTTTGTCATGTTTCATTAGGCTGATGGAAAACTCAGCACCTGGGTCTGGTGCCTGGGTCTAGCATGTAACACAGTATCAACAGTAAAAATCACATAAGAGACATGAACATATTTCTACTGACCCAAAACAATAACAATCACTCTCTCAAGGGACTCTTTTGTTCAGAAAAATGCTATATTATATTGTTATAGAATACAATTCAATGACAATAACATAACAGAAACACATTCAAATTGATTCTGTCAATAAAAAATTGTAAAGAAACAAAAGCCCCAAAGTTTCGCTGCACTCTTACTATAGCCTAGCCTAAAGGGACGCTTTTAGAGTACAAGTACAAGTTGAAGTCACTAAATAAAATATTTACAATATTAAGTAAAAGTCTTAAAGTATATGACATTTACTTAAGTATTAAAAGTTATTTTCTGGTATAAAATGTACTTAAGTTTTAGTACAAGTATTTTAAAAAGTGAGGAGTTAGGATTGAGCCACGGTAGCTCAGTAACAGTTGTGGGTTCAATTCCTGGCTCTGCTAGTCTATATGTGTCCTTGAGCAAGACACTTAACCCCATGTTGCAGCGAGTGAATGAGCGAATGGCAAAACTGCAGTGTAAAGCATCTCATCAAGACTAGAAAAGCTCTATATAAATACAGACCATTACCAACTCTTCTTCTTCTGATTTTGTTTGCTAGTAACGAGTAACAGAGAGAGTTAGAGGAAATGTGGTGGAGCAAAAGTGAAAGTTGCTAGAAATATCAATAACAAAGTAAAGTACTGATAGGTCAGTGTTGTGCAGTAACAAAGTATTAGTTTCCTAATGGCCGTGCTGCGTAAGAATAAGACTTAGTTCATTCAATTCTTATGTTTGATAACTGTGATAATCCGACATTACAACATCGTGGTTGTAAACTCCCACAGTAAAATTCCCACAGTTATTCAACCACAATCTGAATTAAAATCAAGTTCAGTTCTGTGGGGGGAAAAAACCACCAAACCTCCAGTCCGTCCTGGAGAGAGAAAAGAAAATGAGATGATATCATGGTGTGTATTAGCACATCTGTACTATGTTACTCCTCATTCTCTTTGATGTGCCCTGCGTTTGCAGCATCACCATCACAGAGGTTTGGCTCTAATGAGCAGAGACAAGAAGAACACTGTGTGACACGGACTCGGCACAGGCCACACACACACACACACACACACACACACACTAGGCCGGCAAACACAACTCCTTCTCACATATGTTGAGAGATTTATGCGCACAGACAACGAAAAACACCTCCTCCAACTGGATATCATCATGCTCACAGTGCAAATGTCACAAAGGATTATTTTCCCACACACACACACACACACTCAAATTCTATTTCATGCTTTGTGTTCTATTTCACTGGAGGCCTGGGAGAAACCTCTGCTGCAGTGAACTGATGTGACTTTTTTTTCAATGGGTTTTAAAGGACAAACACTTTCCGAACAATGTCCTCATGGAAAATACAAAAAGCCTCCTGTATTTTGACAGACAGCGCCACAGCAGCGCTATAACTGCCAAACTGTCTAAGTCATTGAGCGTCTGCATTTCACATGGATTCTGTGAGGCCAACACATGTCTCATGTCTCGTAATGTGAGGGCTTGTGTTTTTGCAGTGCTTTTATTTTGTAGTCTTTCCTGTTTTCCTGGTGCTGGTTCATGGACTTCCTGGCAGGTGCGGTGATTACTGGCTGATTGCTCATTCAACTCACCTGTGGCAGCTGTTGTTGGCTCACTGAGCGCTGAAGCTCCAGTCTTCTGCTCGCTCGTCGCCAGATTGTTGGTTATCCATGTGATACAACTCTGACCAAGTGGTAGAAGTTGTTTTTTTTTTCCCAGTACTAAGTCTAAGTCGTCTACTGTGTGTTTTTACTTGCCATTCATGGAGTACACAAAGGTGTTGGACCACCACTGCCTCTGCCTAAAGCCTTGTCCCTGGAAACACCAGCCCTTGTTTTATCCCTGCACTGGACCGGTCAGTACTTTGTGTTCTCCTCTAAAGGATAAGTCAAGTTTAAGGACTCTCTCAAAGGATTTTTTAATAACACTTAAACTACACACAAACTTGATATTTACATATAATAATCTCCCTTAGGTGCTAATATTTCTCCAAAAATCATGGACATCATTTTACAGGAAGGTTGAACAAAGGTTTATAAACATTTCTAGAGAAAAAAAAACGAACTGTAATTCTAATCTATTATTTATGTTATGCTGTCTGTTTAGTTCCAAGACTAACCATCAGCTGGGGTCTCATAGGACGTCCCCTCAAACATTATCTGCAAATGATGTGGTTGCTAAGCTGTTTTATTGCAACACTGTTATGGTGGTTTGTTTAATATGTGGGGACCAATGTACACGGCCGAGGTGAAAAGGCAACAATGGTTTATGAAGCAGTATTTCCATGAATGTCCATGTGACTGAGAGTCTGTGGGCTAATGTACAGTGGAGCGATGAAACACAATATTATCCAGTTGGTAATTTCTGTTTTATTTTACTATGTGTGGGTTTTGTGAAAATTGTATGTGTTTTAAACATTATTTTTCAAAATCAGTGGTTAGCACGCTTGCCTTTGCAGCAAGAAGATCTGGGTTTGGAACGAGGGCCTTTCTGCATGGAGTTTGCATGTTCTCCTCGCGTGTGGGTTTTCTCCATGCTCTCCGGTTTCCTTCCACAGACTAAAAACATGCAGATTTGGGGATTGGGCAAATTGGACACTCTAAATTGACCATGTGAGTTTGTCTCTGTGTCCCTGTAATGTACCCCACCGTTCACCTAATGTCAGCTGGGATTGGCACCAGAGACCCTCCATGACCCCTCATGGAAGATAAAGCGTTAGAAATGAATGAATGAATGAAGACACAATATAGTAAAAGTAAAAATCATTACTGCTTGGATTTATGGCTTAAGAGACAATAATCAAACCTAATTTAAAAAAAAAGAAATCATGCTTGTTCAACGTTCCTGCATGACCCTCCATATTCAATTTCATAGTGATCCATGATAAGAGCTCTACAGCAGATTACCCTTGAATCCACGACAACCTTGTTTTAAAGGAGAAACATGAGTGAATTATATCACCACAGTCTTTTTAATTTATTTATTGCCTCTTTTTTTTGTCTTTTGGCTCCATGAGTTGTCATATATGCCCACGGAAATATATTCCGGTCTCCTCATGACACCTATTTATATCTCGTGCATGTGCACTTAAAATGTCCTTTATACAAATACACTTGTGTTCCTCCACCTCTCTGCCCCACTATCCCTGTCCTATTTCCCACTGCGGATGTCTCTGCTCATCGTGCCTGTGACAAAATTACTTTGATTTCACTACTTGCGTAAATGTGACGAAAGACCGACTAACATATGGGACACCAGGCGTCCGCTGTCGACGGCCGAGTTATCTGAAAGAGCTTAAAATGGATCACATCATTCCCACTAGTACGACTGAAGTAAATGACACCACAAAGCTCCTCCTGTGTGGCTCAGAGGAAAAGATGAGGGATATTTGGGACCAGGAAAGGAAACGTTAGCTCAGGAGATAAAGGAGAACTGTGTCATCTTGAGACAAAAAAGGGAAAGGCGAAAAGGAGTGTAAGGGTGAAGTGATTGACCGCCAAATAAATTCACTTAGAAGGTTTGTACATCACAAAGTTGTGATTGATTTATCGGATTTTGAAATATTTTTCTGGTTTATGGTTGGAAATGTATAATGCACAGAGGGAGTCCACTCAGAAATGATACTATATATCTATTTTTCAAAAGTCGGTCCATGTGAGATGTTTCAGAAACAACACTGGTAAGTAGGGATGGGAAACCGTATCGGTTAGTATCACTCGGTCCAATACTGGTCAAAATCACTGGATTGGATATTGGACAGATAAAAATGTAGAATACATATATATACTTATACATATTATGCACAGACTCTAAAAATGTGAATATAAACGCATTTTAGTCATGAGTCATGTTTTATGTTAACAGCTTCATACGTCCATAAATAGTCTAAAATGACAAAAACTAAAACTAAGTATTTACAGAAAATAAAGTAGAGCAACTGTTCTTTATACACTAATTACAACTAACTCATTTTAAAAACAAAAAGTCAAAACTAAATAAAAACTAATGAAAAATCCCAAACTAATATAAACTCGGTACAGTATAACAGCATGGTCCATCTACTTTAAGGAAATGAAGCATCAATGACTTCATGATCTTTTTTTTAACATCTTGGCTTACGCTTGTTATGACTGTGCAGGGTTAAACATCTCTTTGAATGCAAATGATGTGGCCCCTGCTTCTGCGTCACTGTGGTTTCAGAGCTGTCTGTGGGAGCAGCTGGGTCAAACACTGCTGCAGCTTTTCTCAGAGGAATACACTGTTAAAAATGACAGGCCTGCCTATTGATTTTTAGGCAACGAAATATTGAGCTTTTATTTTAAATAGGCTGATGTGTCCTCCAGTATTATCATTACAAAAGCAAAACTGAGCGATGCAAACAAATACATTAGCACAAGGCTAAAAATCCAGGATAAAGGCAACTTGATGCCCCTCGTTTGTCCCCCGAGGCTGCATTAACTTGTAAGTGAAGCAAGTAAATCAGCCTCATGATGGATACATGTGGCTATTTATATCCCCCGAGTCAATTAGAGGTGAGATGATGAAGTGGCTGAGGGTTCAGAGAAATGCCACTGACAGCCTGTTTAAAGAACCTCGTCGAGTACTCGCTGCGCTTGTAGTGGGTCTGAAATAGCCACATATAGTTTATTATGTTAACAGACACCCCCCTCTTTTTCATTGTAATATTTGAACCTTTATAAAGACAGTTTTGCAGAAAGCACTGCTACTTTGCACCAGTAGAGGGTGCTATAACACCAGTGGGTTCAGGCAAACGGCTTCCGCTCTGCTTTGCTCGGCGCATGTTCAGATAATAAACATACCGAGCAGCAGTAGTGGAAGCTAACAGCTCTCGTGTTGTGTGTTTGGATCCACAGGTTTGTAAAATGTACTATTTGTACAGTTCTGTTCAGTTCAACTATGTAACAACATATAAGCGAAGCTATGAAGTAGAGCTAAGCATTGTATTATGTGTAAATATGTATTTTATTGCCTTGTTCACTTCCGTCTGCAAAAGGTCGGTAAAACAAGAATGAGTGTATGTGTGTGTGTGAGCCGTTCCGACCATAAACGTTGCTGGCCACTAGTTATTGTCTGTTAATACTATTCTGAACGTAATTGGTATGATTTGCAATGTTGTATATATGAAATGTGATGTGCTCAGCGCATGTTCAGATAATAAACATACCGAGCAGCAGTAGTGGAAGCTAACAGCTCTCGTGTTGTGTGTTTGGATCCACAGGTATTTATACCGTAGCTCAGCCACTCAGTGCACGCTGCCTGAGGGGCTCATGCTGCCGGACCAGAGACCCCTAGCTCTGGCGCCGGTAACATTTGGGGGCTCGTCCGGGATGATTAGCATTTCTGCCTAGTGACGTGAGTGTCGTGACAACGAGAAACGGTGCACAAAGTTTCAGGGAAGACTGCTGCAGTCCAGAGCGTCATCCAGAGAGCGGGAGTCACCAGAGTAACGCCAAAATGGCCACAGTCACCCCACGGCGAATGCTGATCTTCAAGATCCAGAAGAATCTGTCATATTTGAGTCCAGACCAGCTATTGGCAGTCGTGAGTTCAATAGATGATGGCAGCGAAACTCACGATATTCCAAATTTGAGTGAACCAGAATTGTATGACCTGATGGTGGATTACCTCAGGAGTGAGAAATTAAGTGCTATGGAAGATGAAGGTATGTCTCAACTCCTTGTCCTGACTGACATACTGAATGACCTGCTGGCCACAGACCCCGGTGGAAGTGAAGCTTGCCAGACTGCGCCAGAGACAGGACAGCCAGTGGAGGATTCATCACCCCACCAGGAGCAGCTATCCACTTCATCTCGTTCTGACCATCACAACACAGTCACACAATCAACAACATCCACACACAACCACAACATTTCCACACAGCCATTGCCGGTGGACAAAGACATTCATTCCCTTTCACCTCCATCATTGGACAAAGATGCACACACTAACAGCCCATCACAGGACAGAGACATTCATACTTATCCAGCACCTTCACGAAGAGACGGTGGACGGCCAGCAAGGAACTTTGACACTGCCACAGTCACCAGGGCTTTCACCGCAGGCGTTGATGGATCTCCCCATGGTAGAGTGAGTCTGGCGTCCAGCATGGGAGATCAGGTATTGAGGGTGAATGATTTTGCAGCTCTGCTCCCACGCAGAGAATTCAAGCTACATGGTGGACAAATCTCTGATGTTGGGTCTGATATGTCATACAGTAACCTTTGTAAACAAATTGAAGAAGGTATACTGGAAGGTTTTACTGAGTCAGAAGTGATGCGTACTGTGATGAAAATCATCAAACCCGGTACATTCAGAGATATGTTGACAAACAAAAATGATTTAACTGTTGATGAGCTCAAGCGGTTTCTCCGCGCACATATCAGGGACAAAAGCAGCACTGAACTTTTTCAAGAGTTAAGTAATGCTAAACAACAGGACAAAGAGAGTCCTCAGCAATTTCTGTATAGGCTAATGGGTTTAAAGCAGCGCATTTTGTTTGAGTCACAACAACCTGGTGCCGAGTTTGGCTATGACAAAAGGCTGGTTCAGGGCACCTTTCTCCACACTCTGTATCAAGGTCTGAATGAGAAAAATAGCCATGTTCGTTATGATCTAAAACCTCTTCTCACAGACTTACAGGTTAGTGATGACTTTCTTTTGGACCAAATCACTAAGTCTACCAGTGAGGAGACAGAGAGACTCAGACGCCTTGGCACAGTAGCTAAGAACCGACCAGTGACTGTGAGCCCCGCTCAGCTTGACTGTAGTGACTCAACTAAGCAGACTAGAGTTGACACTGAGTTACAGGCTAACCGTACTGCTATTAAAGAACTGTCTGCCCAGGTGTCCTCCCTGACCAAACAGCTGGCCCAAGTGGTGAAGCCTGCTGACACTGCCATCCCTGTGACCACACACTCAGCCCAGCCAATGCCACCAACACCTGAAGCCCGCGGCAGATGCCGCAACTGTGTTCAGCAGGGCAAGATGAGTTGCCCTCACTGCTTCGTATGTGGCCAAGCTGGACATCGGGCGGTCGGCTGTCTTCAAAAGAGGATGTCGGGAAACGGGATGAGGTCACTGGAGAAGGGCAGCCAGTGACCGTGACAGATAAGGAACCCCCAGCCCAACCCAGCATGTCTAAGGCAGCAAGTCCTGTAAAAACAAAAGCACAGTGTCAACCACCAACAAAGAAACGCTTAGCACAGCTCATAGGAAAGCGATGTATGGTATCATGTACTCTCAATGGTGCTCCTCTCCAGATGTTGCTTGACTCAGGGGCTCAAGTGACGATGGTGGGGAGAGACTGGATGGAAGAAGCACTCCCCGGTGTCAAAATCCAGCCACTTGAGTCCCTCCCTCTCGATGAGCCGCTGGTGATTTCTGCAGCAAATGGCACAGATGTCCCCTTTGATGGATGGGCAGACGTTGAACTCCAAATCGGTAACAAACACTGTGGATATGCCACCATTCAAGTGCCAATGCTAATCAGCCAGAACTGTCTCCACTGTCCTCTCTTAGGCAGCAATGTGTTAGTTGAGATCATCAAAGAACAGAGAAGTGATGTTGATATTTCTGCTTTATTAAAAGAAACCTTAAGTATAAATGACAATGCTGTTGAAGCCCTAGTTTTTGCTTGCCAGACACTGACCCCAGGTGAGACAGCTGTAGAGTGCAGTGTGAGAACAGGGAAGGCGGGTTCCACCATTCCTGCAGGGCAGATTTGTGAGGTGAGGTGCAGAGTCAGGGAATGGCCGAGAGGTGGGGTTATGCTCTTCCAACCTGATGTAGTGGGTAACTGTCCTGAGGGGTTGGATTTGTTTCAGGCCTTAGTTGATGTTCCAAGTGGGTCCACAAAAATTGTGAAGATACCAGTTCAAAACCCCACTAAACATGTCATCTACCTCCCTAAGAGAACAGTTTTAGGAACATTAGAAGAAGTTACTGAAATTAAACCAGTAAACTGTTTTCCAGGTGGGTTAGAACCCATGTCTCCTAACACTGTTAATACATCCTCAGCTCAGGTTAGCACAGACAGGCAAAGAGAAATAAGTGAGAAAAACAAGACAGAGGACACAACAGGCCAGAGATGGCGCCCCCCTGTTGATGTGTCGCATCTTGAGAGACACGAACAAAACATAGTCAGAGACATGTTGTACGAGGAGTCGGATGTCTTCGCCAAAGATGATTGTGACATTGGGTGCATCCCAAACCTGCAACTGAAGATCCATCTGAAGGATGACACGCCAGTGCAGACGTCCTACAACTCTGTCCCTAAGCCCTTGTACAAAGAGGTGAAAGACTATGTCCAAAATCTGCTTGACCAGGGCTGGATCAGAAAGTCCACTTCTTCCTACTCATCTCCAGTGGTCTGTGTCAGGAGGAAGGACAAGAGGTTGCGTCTGTGTATTGATTTCAGAGGCTTGAATCGGAAAACCATCCCCGACCGCCACCCTCTTCCACGCATCCAAGATCTGTTAGACAGTCTGGGGGGGTACTCATGGTTTTCCATACTCGACCAGGGCAGTGCATACCATCAAGGCTTTGTCGATGAGAACTCCAGACATCTGACTGCCTTCAGCACACCCTGGGGCCTTTATGAGTGGACCCGTCTCCCATTTGGTCTAACAAACGCTCCAGCGGCTTTTCAAAGATGTATGGAGGGAGTTCTTGGTTCTTGACGGGTTAAGGGACGAGTGTTGTTCTCCATATTTGGATGACATTCTCTGTTTTTCTAAGACTTTTCATGACCATGTTGAAGATCTGAGACGGGTGCTCTGTCGCCTGCGAGAGCATGGTATTAAACTGCGCCCAAACAAATGTGAACTGTTTAAAAGCCAGGTCAGGTATTTAGGACGTTTAGTGACACGTGAAGGTGTTCAGATAGACCCTAAAGATATTGAGGCAGTTCAGCATTTGAAAAAGAAAGAGCCAAAGAATGTGGGAGAGGTCAGAGCCCTCTTAGGTTTTTTAGGCTATTACAGAACATTTATACAGGACTTTTCTAGGATAGCAAGACCCCTCTTTCAGCTAATAGAGAGTCCTAGTGAGCCTAGCCAGAGAGCTATCAAGGTCAAGTCAAAAAATACTACAAGTGGTCAGCTTTTATCCAAAACACCTGTTTATTGGACACCAGATCACAGTGCTGTAGTATCACGCCTGGTGGATATGTTAACCAGTCCACCCATTTTGGCTTATCCAGAGTATGACTTACCTTTTGTACTCCACACAGATGCCTCGAACGAAGGTCTGGGAGCTGTACTCTATCAACAGCAGGGAAGCAAGCTCCGGGTTATTGCTTATGGCTCCAGGACACTCACGCCTGCTGAGAAAAACTACCATCTCCATTCTAGCAAGCTTGAGTTCCTGGCGTTAAAGTGGGCAATCTGTGATAAATTTAGAGATTACCTCTATTATGCCCCCACTTTCACAGTATACACCGACAATAACCCCCTTACATATGTTTTGAGCTCAGCCAGGTTAAACGCAGTCGGGCATCGTTGGGTGGGTGAATTAGCAGACTTTCATTTCACCATCAAATATCGACCAGGCAAGTCGAACACCGATGCTGACACCCTGTCAAGACACCCAGTGCATCTTGATGGTCACCTGACAGAGTTCACAGAGACAGTGTCCCCTGATGTAGTCTCCGCTGTCTGGCAGGGAGACAAAGCTGTGAAAGACGGTGATGTGCCATGGGTCGCTGCATTACAGCTGCAGTCAGATGTTGGTGACGCACACTTTGGAGGCACCCCAGTTATCACCCCAGAGAGTGTCAGAGCTGCACAGAAAGAAGATGCCCCTATCTGGGAGGTGATAAACCTAAAGAACAGTGGATGGAGGCCTCAGGATAAAGACAAGAGACAAATGGGACGAGAAACACGCAGACTGGTACACGAATGGAACAGACTCAGACTGGACAAAGGGATTTTGTACAGACAGACAGGACAGAGGAAGCAGTTGGTTCTCCCCAGTAAACTGAAGGCCACCGTGTTAAAACATTTACATGATGACATGGGGCATGTGGGCGCCGACAAAGTCATACATTTAGCACGAGAAAGGGTTTATTGGCCTTATATGCAACAGGACATAGAAGATTATGTCATTCGCCAGGGTCAGTGTGTTAAACAAAAACATCCTACCCGACCAGAGAGAGCACCTATGGGTTCTATAACAACCAGTGCCCCATTTGAACTCATCTCAATTGATTATTTACATCTTGAACAGAGTAAAGGCGGTTATGAGTACATTTTGGTCCTGGTAGACCACTTTACTCGGTTTGGTCAAGCTTATGCCACAAAAAACAAAGCTGGCAGAACAGCGGCTGAGAAAATCTTTTATGACTTTATCCCTCGCTTTGGGTACCCTGAAAAGCTGCATCATGACCAGGGCCGGGAGTTCGAAAACAGTCTCTTTCAGAGACTCCAGCAGCTCGCAGGAATTTCCCACTCCAGAACCACTCCCTACCATCCACAGGGGAATCCTGTCGAGCGCCTGAACAGGACACTTCTACAAATGCTCCGCACTCTGCAGGAGGAGAAAAAAACAGAGTGGAAGGACCATCTACCTCACGTTGTCCACGCATACAACTGTACGAGACACGAGGGAACAGGTTATTCACCTTTTTTTCTTCTTTATGGTAGAGCTCCACGTTTGCCTGTAGACCTTCTCTTTGACTTGAAACCTGAAGAGGAGTCACGGTCCAGACAAGAATATGCTCAGCAATGGGCTTCACGCATGCAGGAAGCGTACAAGATTGCTTCAGAAAACAGTGGGAAGCGTTCAGCTAAGGGAAAGAAGTATTACGATCAGCATGTTAAAGGTATTACACTGCAGCCTGGAGACCGTGTGCTGGTCAGGAATCTGTCAGAGAGGGGTGGTCCGGGGAAACTTAGAGCTTATTGGGAAAAAAAGGTTCATCGAGTGGTTGAAAAGATGGGAGACGGACCTGTTTACAGAGTTCAACCAGAAACAGGAGAACGCACTCTCCGTGTGCTGCATCGCAACCTTCTGCTACTTGTTAATGATTTGCCTTTAGAAGTCCCACTGAGTCAGTCCGCACTGAGAAAGAGACAAAGACAGACAGACTATCACAGAAGCAACAGAGAGACGGTGGAGCAGGAGCCTGAACACTCTGAGGAAGAAGAGGAATACACCTATTGCCTTCGAACAATTCCTGTATATAGCAGGAGGAGAGTCAGACCCGCAAGTCCTCAGTCTAACCCACCAGATGAGCTCCGACCGATAGCCCCAGAGTTTCAACCACGGAGACAGGTAACAAATATGTCTCAAAAACAACAACAACATGATACTGTCACCGTCTTAGATCCAGTGCAGATACCAGACCAGCTGGCAGCTGTCCCACCACCAGATCAGGAAGTGCAAGAAGAACTCAGAACTGATGACACTGTGGAGGAGGCTGATTCAAGAGAGCAGGAGGAAAATGATGAGCCTGCAATGGAACTGCCCGAGGAGGAAGTGCAACCTGTGAAGAGGTCAGCTCGAGCACCGAGACCTCGAGAAAGGCTCACATATGACCATCTTGGACAACCATCATACCAGTCTTGGGGACCAGGTGCAAGCCTGATGTTCGCCTATGCCCCTTACCCCACGTCTCATCTTCCATTACCCCTCAATCCATGTCCCATACCCTCCTTTTACACAGCTGTCCCCGAACATTGTTTCTACCCTGCACAAGCAGTGTGGACATGCTAGAGACACACAAAGACTTGAAGAACAGACGAGACCAGACTTTACTGCACACACACACACACACACACACACACACTTCCATTGACACACACTTACGTTGACAATTGGACTGTTTTGAGACATTTTCTTTTAAGATTTTTGTTAGTTTGGTTCTGGATGTCGGAGACATCTCTTGAAGCAGGGGAGAGTGTAGTGGGTCTGAAATAGCCACATATAGTTTATTATGTTAACAGACACCCCCCTCTTTTTCATTGTAATATTTGAACCTTTATAAAGACAGTTTTGCAGAAAGCACTGCTACTTTGCACCAGTAGAGGGTGCTATAACACCAGTGGGTTCAAGCAAACGGCTTCCGCTCTGCTTTGCTCGGCGCATGTTCAGATAATAAACATACCGAGCAGCAGTAGTGGAAGCTAACAGCTCTCGTGTTGTGTGTTTGGATCCACAGGTTTGTAAAATGTACTATTTGTACAGTTCTGTTCAGTTCAACTATGTAACAACATATAAGCGAAGCTATGAAGTAGAGCTAAGCATTGTATTATGTGTAAATATGTATTTTATTGCCTTGTTCACTTCCGTCTGCAAAAGGTCGGTAAAACAAGAATGAGTGTATGTGTGTGTGTGAGCCGTTCCGACCATAAACGTTGCTGGCCACTAGTTATTGTCTGTTAATACTATTCTGAACGTAATTGGTATGATTTGCAATGTTGTATATATGAAATGTGATGTGCTCAGCGCATGTTCAGATAATAAACATACCGAGCAGCAGTAGTGGAAGCTAACAGCTCTCGTGTTGTGTGTTTGGATCCACAGGTATTTATACCGTAGCTCAGCCACTCAGTGCACGCTGCCTGAGGGGCTCATGCTGCCGGACCAGAGACCCCTAGCTCTGGCGCCGGTAACACGCTCGCCCCAGTGATGAGGGAACAGGTATAGACACGTAAGGCAACACTTCCTCTGTGTTAACAGTGCGAAGACAAAATCTCAGTGTTGCATCTTTACAAAGATGAGAATGTGAAATCTCAAACATGCTGCTGTACAAAACCACTGGTTCAGGTGAGGTTTAAAGGCTTGGTGTGTGACATCTAATGGTGAGAGCGCAGAATGCAACAAATGAAAAAAGCTCATCAGAACGACAGTGGCCTGACCATAACAGGAAGTCATCAACAATCATTGTTGACTTATCCATCCAGATTATGAGTTTCCCAGTGATACAGATGTTTTAAAGTTGGTTGGGAATAAGCTTACGCTTTAAAATGTGAAATGCCTACTCTGAGTTTTTCTCTTACTGCAGAAGGAAAGTGGCAGTACAAGGTGGCAGCTCTCATATAGCAAGGCATATAAAAGGAATATTTCTGAAGTGAAATAAACCAGTGGTGATTGCTCTAAGACACCAAGGGAAGATCATCTTATGTATGCTCAAATATGTGCTGTGTTTTATTTACTGTACATTTCAACACTAAAAATGCACTAGAACGTGTAACTAGTTCATTCAGAATCAGCTGTTTATCACTGATGACACAGAATAGGTTTTTTTTCCACTGTGGTGAGCTCAACTGTGTTGTCCCTTCCATGAAAGCTCGGCTTCTCTGGGAGTCAATGGAGCAGTGGGTGGGGCGGAGCCAGGTTTTGATTGATAGCATTGGAGAAACAGACGTGAGAGCAGAGCATTTTCTGCCTCCGTACTGTGTGGATTTTGAGAAGGAAGTTTGCAGAGAAACAGCTGGTTGTTTTTCATGTCTACACTGTAAATAAAAACAGTAAGAATTGATGTGTTAGTGACAGGGCCTGAAATGAGCTTCCCCTTTTTCAAAGACCAGCAACCACCACTGGCACAAACAAGCTTATTGGTAGAAGATTTATAATAATGATATATGATAACAGTAGTTCTTGTATTTATAGCCAGATTTTCACTCATTCACACAGCATCTTGCATTCATCCACATAGCTTATAGATGCTGTCAGGAAATCTGTAAGAAGGCAACAAAAACAAACGGAAAATGTAGGGTAATTCTGTACAGGACTAAGACCAGCCAAGCCAAAACAAGGAGGGGCTTCTGAGGCTGTCTGGGTACAAAAGTCTGACAAAACATGAAACCATACTTGACTTTATCAGCAAAGACATTGCCCTAATTTACATAGTTGAGGAAAGGTATAACAATGAGTGTCATTATCTGGATATAGATTTTTGGTAATGTAGCACAACTCTACTTGTACACATGATTCCATACAACATGTTATCAGTGTACCTGTGTTTTTACTGCAGCACAAGGATAAACATATAAACAAAAACTACTAAAAGTGTTGTGAACTATACAGCGGTGGGAACAGACCGAGCGAAGACGGGACAGAAATTATAGAGTTTGCTCTGAGTGTTTCCAGAGGCCACAAACATAAGCCAGGAAGCAGACAGAAAACAGAGACATTTTAACTGCGTCCAGTTAAACGTGTCAACTTTTGTTGGAGTTGCTCTGTTTATCGAGCTAAAATGTGGTAAAGGATAATGCAATGCTTGCAAAAGAAAATGGAACAGTGGCCAAATTCACACTGGACCCAGTCTTCTCACAAGAACTGTTCTCTCTATTAAAACTCTTCATTTCAGTCACTGTTATATAAAACAACTGTGCAATCGCTTTCTATTGAAAAAGTGTGAATGAATAATCTTGTCCGATCGCAAGAGTGGGGATTGTGTGTTGTCTCCACTTTCACAGTGGTTTCTATTTACCTTCTCTCTGCTTCTTCCACAGCTGTGTCACTGAGCCCTATGGGTATATTAATCTAACCTTTACAAATCATGTGTTTCTCTCACGCACTCCTCCCAAATCACAGAGGTCTGCAGCACATGGGAACAATTCTTGGTTTGCGTGAGAGTCTGTGTGATGACACAGGCGCGCGCGCGCGTGCGTGCGTGTGTGTGTGTGTGTGTGTGTCAGTGTGTCAGTGTCAGTGTCAGTGTTCCCTCCATTACTTCCAGTAATATGCTGTACTTCTAGAGAAGTTATTGCTAATGGCAGTCATATACAGGTCAACCACGGGCCTTGATCTGGGGCTGTGCTGTTTTGGAACTTTTTGTGCTGCCCTAGTATCAAAAAAAAGAAAAAAAAGATCCTTTTAAGATGAGAAAATAAAAACAGTTTGGTGTTTGTGGTTGCTGTGCAATACTGTTCACACATGAAGACACACACACACACCAGCTACTTCTTTAGATATTACATGTACATGTGTAGCTCATCTGCTTCAACAGTTCAACGTGCTGTGCATCCAGAGATGAGTGATTTCTATCATTTCCAACCAGTCTGGTCATTCTCTGACCTCTGGTATGAAGAGGTTTTCACCCAGAGGACTGTCTGACGCTAACTGAATATTTTACCCTTTTCAGACCCTTATCTCTAAACTATATAGAAAGGGATGTGTGTGAAAATCCCAGTAGATGTGCAGTTTCTGAAAAGCCTGTCTGGTTTAGACAGTTATGCAGTATTCAATGTGACTTAATGTGCCCTTCTTCCACCTCATTCTGATGCTGACTTCAATATGTCACCTTATCGACTGAGAAGCTGCCTTGTTGGCACAGTGGAACAGTGGTTAGCACTGTTGCCTCACAGCATGAAGGTGCTGGGTTCAGTCAGGTTGTTTTCTTATGGCGGAGTGCTCAGTCCACCTTGAAATTTCATTGTACGATTTTGGTTGTATAATGACAATAAAGATGTCATGTGATTTTTTTTGTGTGTGTGTTAATTAGCAGTTGAACTGGTGTACCTAATAAAGTGGCCTGATAAATGTAATCTCACTAGCCAGGGTTACGATTTACAAAGCTCCAGTTGAACTTTAAAAAGACAAACTCACTTGTACTTGTACTATTACCTTCAAGTTTAAATACTACAAACATATTAATGAATGAACGTTAAACCTATCTTATCTGTGACGCAGTTTTTAGGTCAAGGCCCTGATTTGCTTCGCTCAGTTGAGTGAAGTATGTGCAGCATCTCAGTCCGGACACTGTGGCTGAAGATGTCTTGGACACTGTTTAGAAAATATGGGTCCGTCCTCACAGGAAGGGATTGTCCACAGTACACATGAGGGAATGTGAAAGAGAGAGAGACAGACAGAGAGATGCTGTGAATTAGAGTTTTTCAAACCTCCACATTCTGTTAAACAGGTTTCCATGACAACTGTGCTGGAGTTCAACACAGATACACATTTTCTAGATTATTCTGGTATATCTGTTGGATAACATCTCCACACAATACCATGCAGGCGAAGTCTTGTACTGCAGGTAAAGATACTGATTAACCCTGACAGACGTGCAGATTTACAGTATTTACAGTATGAAAGCTCATAAATGCACATAGCATTTGCCCTGTGTGTGTAAAAAGGAAAGAAAAGAAAAAAACAGAAGACATTACTTGACAGTAACACAAATAACTCTGATTAGTGATTGATTGCTCACCAAAAATTTGCTGGGTGTGGGAGAAGTAATGCCAAGTCATCATGGCTTCACAGAAGAGTAATGGCTATTTCCTAGACCAAATTATTCATATGAAATAAATCTGGTAGAACAATTGTAACATTCACAGTTATATTTACACTAATAAAAGTTTTTTAGAAGCAACACAAATTGGGATTGAGCCGATTCAATAATACATGAAATTCAAAATACTTGTTTCAAGTTACCTTCCCTTTCATGTATATTTGATATTCCTTTGTTGATTGTGGTGATATTTTAAGGAAGATAATCCCAGCAGCCCTCTAATCCCTGACCCTGCGTTTGTGCTATTAAATACAAACCATTTACCATAAAATGTGCTTACATTTGGTTTAGATTCAGATTAATCTACAAATCTCTTGGTGGAGGAAATCAAATGTAAGTGAACAGGGAGAGGCTTCCTAATACAGCAGCAATGTTGGACTGCTCCTCAAAATATTTTGCTTAGCTGGAGGAAACTAGTTTCCTGGACTGTGTTTATGAATTATTAGTGAGTTGTGTGAGTGGCTGCGTGGGCAGGTGTATGAATCAGTGAAAGAGTTAGATGTAACATTTATTCAGCCATTTATTCTCTGTGGGCATGAATAACTAATTGCCTCATTAATGACCTACAGATAAGGATATAAACAAGTTATGTAACTCTATGGTTACAGAAGAACCTTTCTTTTATGATTTCTGTCCATGCTGTTCCAAAAACACACCTGCACTTTCTTCTTCTTCTGCTCGTGGTAGTACTAGTAATGTGAGTATTATTAGTTATAGCAGTAGTTTTAATAGTAGTAATCATACTAGTACTTGTTTTGCTGCCTAGTCCACATTCCAGTCCAGTTGGTGGCGGTAATACTATCTGTAACCTGGTTATCTAATGCTAATATACCAAACAAAAGAAGTAAAAAAAGAATAATAAAAATGATTGAAAATCAATCCAAAATTCAAGAGACATTAAAATAAAGTTTGATCTAAAAAACATATTAGAAAAGAACCCGAGCAATTGTTATAGAATATTATGTTAATTGTTAAAACAAAAACATTTGATGATATATATTTTCTGTTATTATTATTATTGTTGTTATAGTTGTTATTATTATTATTGTTGTTGTTGTTATTATCATTATTATTATTGTTGTTGTCATTAGTTTTATTGTTATTGTTATTATAATAATAGTATTACTGATATTATTTTCAGCAGTAGTGCTGAAGAATTGCTAACATTTTGAGTCACACTCCAGACCTGATGGTGGCGGTAATGCACCAAATCGTTGTTTGACAACCGCCCTAAAAAACTCAAAAAAGAAGAAGAAGAAAGACTATTGAAAATGGGATGAAATAGTAATTTTGTGATAGTTATCAAAAACGAAGACACGTCAAAGAAAGGTACGACGTCGGGAGATAACTTGTAGTATTGTTTTTTGCCTCCGAGAAAAACGCTTGGCTCTATCTAATTTTAAACTGCTTTAAACGGCTTTGCCAAATGTAAACACGATTGAAACAAGTGAAAACTGTTAAATATAGCAGTCGTACGTTCTCCTACCACATAGAGCCTTTAGTGTGACATTATAACACGTCACTAATTGCTAATGCTTTAACACTCAATTAAAGTAAAATATATCAGGCTACAAAACGGTAGCAATATCTGTGGTCGGATGGATATGTTCAGGTGCAGGTACAAAATGGCGATTATAGTATAAACAGAAAGCATAACTGTCAACTTTGTACGTTTGTAGATTTTAATTTATTAATGGACATGGTTTCCCATATATTATTAAGCACAATCTGAGCATAAAATCAGAATTAGTGAGAATCAAGGAGTCTGGAGCCTGGTTGTGTGGCAATTTAGCATTGAATGACTTCAGCCATGTTTATGATCACACAGGAACTTATATCATACTGAGAAATGTCATTTATGAAAGTAAATAAAATGATCTAACAGGAATTTACAGCAAATGATGTAACTACTCTCCCCAGAGCTGGCCTGTTCTTGTAACCATGGAGACCTGGCACAATATGTCTTATGTCCCTAAAACTGTAACAGGAAACAGAAACAGGCTTTTTTGGTCTCAGGAGTCAGTCTTTATTGTACATGTATGAGTCAGAGAATTGGGAGAAGATTAAAACCATGTTCATGTGCTGCTGCTGCTGCTGCTGCTGCATCATCTGACATCATTTTTATGAGCTAAGATAGAAGCTGACACAGGCTGCGCCCATTAGTGCAGGGTCCTGCTGTGTTTTATCATCATGTTTAGCCAATATAGTGTCCTGTTAGGCCATTTAATGAAAGAACATTCCATAATCCAACCATCATATGTTATTAATGTAATCTCCTGTATGTTAAGTATTTCTAAACTGTCTGTACAGGAAATGAAATGGCATTGTTTGCAAGAACTGGCAGATGAACAGATCCTGGCAGCTCTGGCTTTTAAATCCAAGCGTGTTTTCACAGCTTTGTGTTTGACAACTACGGTGGTGTCTTTCTGTCAGTTACAGGCCACTGTATGTGACATCAGCCACCTGACTGGGCCTGTCAATTTTAAAAGCACATGGCAAACAGTGTCGCAGCAAGTCACAATTTATTCCACAGGGTTATAATCAAACGGTTGAGAATGGAGTAGTGAGAAGAGAGAGGAGAAGGGGACACGAGTGGTTTTCTTTTGTCATCTGGAACGGCATCTGAGTAATTACGTGTCATGTCAGTGTGCTTCAGTTGATTCATTCAGGTTGAGTGGTCCTGCTTATTTCATTAGGAGCTTTTGTAAGAGCTCGGACATTGATGCCTGGGGAAGGTTGAATCAAAATATTAAAAGTCAAATTGAAAACTATCCTCCACACATATTTTGACGTGTAATATTCTCTCTTGTAACATAAACAGGTTTCGATGCATGTGATAGCTCACATAGAGATACACCTGAATTCTGGTTCTGGCTATGTCAGTACTTCCCTGTGTCAGTGGTGGTCCTGGCATGGAGCAGCCATTCTCATTTTTAGCAAATGCATGTTCAGTCTTTTATTTTAGACATTTTAGGTTGCATTTAGAAAATCTGCTTACTAAATGCTTTTTCATCCTCGTGATTATTCAAACAAAGTCAAACAAATCACGAGGAAGTATACATTAAAGACATACTGTAGCTCTCTGCTTTTGGAGGATCTTAAAGGCAAGTGAGGTCAGTGAGGTTAGTGACATGTGGGAAAAGCCGTACTTGAATTGTGAGTGAGAAATGAGGTTTCAGTTTTGGTTTGACTTTGCCTGGGAATTCCGCCTGGGAAAATTCCTGATCCTATATTCCCGTGTTGATCTGTGTAGCGCCTGTTGAGACCTGTTTAATGTGTATAAATGGTGTGACATAAAACATTTAGCGCATTAGGATCTGCCCAATCAGGTTTGCTGAGCAAAAATAATCTAAGATGCAGAAATAAAATCATGTTACTTATAAAAGTCACCTGGGACTTTCAGTGATTAAACCGTTGCTGTGAGAGTCTCCCTTGAATGTTTGAGCAAAGCGGTCTAAATATAGGAGTTTGAATGTGTCCCCTGTATAGTTAAATACAGAAAGTGTTGTTGTTGTTGTTGTTGTTGGAGGTGGAGTGAGTCATCCATGCAGTGTATGCCATAGATTGTACATGGGGGAAGCCTTCTGTGCATTTACAGAGGAGAAAGAAGTATTTCCTCAGTCATTCAAGCTTGTCTGCATTGCTCAGGAAAACACCAGCCATATGTTCAGCCTACCCATCAGTTGTGTAACAGCTTTTCTGTCTAATCATTTTACAACTTTTCTGTTTAGTAATTACTGTAAAGAATTAGGCATGAATTGTGGAGCGTTATTGGGGGAAATGGCTAATCCCAGTCTTTCCATAATGGATTAATCTACTGATTATTTTCTCAATTATTCAATTAGTTTGTATATAACATTTATTTTTTATTTTTATTTAACCTATACTTAACCAGGTAAAGTGAGATCATCTCTCTCCCCACTGAGATCTCTTTTACAAGGGCTTCCTGGCCAAAAGGTCAAATTTAAAAAGGCAGATTACAAACAATACATTAAAATAGACAATAATTTAGGAATTCCAAACAATTTGGCACATACAAAGTGCAGTCGAGATCACAGAAACAATTTAAACACGCAGGTACTCTTCAGTGGATTTTAACAAGATGGAACGAAGAGCTTCGAGTGTGATGAGTTCAGATATTTATAGTCAGAAAATGTTTCCTAAAATATGAAGCGATGATGTTCTCAAATGTCTTGTTTTGTCCACAAGTTTTTCAGTTTTAATAATTTCTTTGTTATATGAAGCAAAGAAACCATTAGCAAAAAAAAAAATAAAAGAAATGTTTTAAGGCTGAATAACCAGACAGCAAAGGGAGAGAGAGAAGAGAACAAGAGACTTTCTGTGAGAAACAGAGCTAAAAACCTACAGGTTGAACTACAGGTTTTACTCATGAGTTGGTGGATTACAAGTTACCGAAGGTTAAAAGAGACCAAGTCATGCCTTTTCTAGGAGGAAGTGCTTTTTTTATATGTTATTTATATGTCTTTATATTATGTGCCGTTGCTTCCTGGCAAAGAAGTGCCAGCTCCAGCATAGACGGTAGAAAGGCCTTTTATGTGTCATCCCAATACTGTGCGTTTGTTACTGAATGAGTTAGTGCGTGTGGGAGTGCCCTACATACACATGCTCCCAAGTGGGTCCATGAGACGCCTCTTACACCTCAAGGTAGCACAGTGCAAACTACCGCAGCAGCACTACACTGTGACTCTCTGATTTTATATTTCGACTTTTCCGAGATTAACGTGTTTGTCAACTGGTCTGTAGGTTTTCAGTCATCAGAGTTAAGAGCACTTATAGTATTGGATCAGGGCAGGACTGTGTAGTGGCTGGACTTTCTTCAGGCGTACTCCCAAAGAGAATGAAGTCTAGTTGCACATCCTGAAATCATTTCTAAATTGAATTAAAGGGAAGAAAAATATGGAGGAAAAAGAAAATCTGTTGTTTCATCTTGTTAGTCCTTTATTTGGGTCAGCTTTAGTGAGCTGCTTAGTCTCAGTTAGTAAGTAAAGTACAAATGGAGAAAAGAATGTCCTAAAAGAATGCCATCATCTACTGCCAATTACCACATTACCTTGTCATTTAACAAAGCCATGTTTGCACATGGTGTACTTGACTCTAGGGCTTTGGTTTTAAAAAGAAAAACTCAACAGAATCTCTCCAATGCGTGTTTCAGTTTAGATCTTACAGAATCCGTTTGACACAATCATCACCTAAGTTGCAGTGCAGAAACAAGCCAGTGGTTGGCAGCTAAGGTCAATTGACGTGACGCAATAAAATATAAATTTAATAAAACTGCTCTTGTAGTTCTGCATGGAGTTTGCATGTTCTCCCTGTGTGTGCGTGGATTTTCTCTGGGTTCTCCGGTTTCCTCCCACAGTCCAAAAACATGCAATATGGGGATTAGGGAAATTGGACATTGACTGTTGGTGTGAGTGTGAGATGAATGGTTGTTTGTTTTTATATGTTGACCCTCATGTGGAGGATAAAGCAGCACAAGATGAGTGCGTGAGCTTAGGATATCATTGTGATTTAAAATCTGTGTATTTTATTTTGTCCCCTGTATCGTGATATGTATCCTATTCTGAGGTTGTAGGATATACCCAGCCCTCTTTTACACTGAAACAGAACATTTCCCTCAGTCTTAGTGGTCCTCTTATCCTCCTATTCTCTTACTCTGATGCAGGAAGCGCAGTGATTTTGGTGGGTTGCCGAGTCCTATACTTGGGTTCATGGCTGCCGTGAGTTAAAGCACCTGTAAAAGGTGTGAGGACAGGAATACCACATATCCATGAGTCACTGAGCATTGTATACTCCCCACATTGAGACTTTGAGTCTGCCTCATGATATAGTGCGTCAGGGGCTGGGGTTCATCTTTCTTGCTGCTCTGTGAGTTGTCAAATAGAGAAGATCTTAAAAATCTGCACCTCTATTTTAAGGTGTCTCATTAATTATTGGTCCAGTATTGCATGCGTCATTGGAAGGCCCATCCAGGCTCCTACCAATACATCATGTCTCAGCATGTACACACACACACACACCACACAGATGTACATAACCTATATTAAAATATTCTTGTGGGTGTCCAGCAAAACTACAGTGAGCCAGTTAGCGTAGGCATGAGGCACTTCCTCTTTCTTTCCAGCTCTAAATAACCAGTGGGGTTTTCCTGTGTGAGTTGACTAACACCTCTCCTTTGAATGTTCGTCCTGTGTGATCTGATCATGGGCAGATCCGTTAAGTATGGATTTCAGATCTGATCACGGAAACCACATCCGAGGGTTGAGGCCTCATTCCTCTGCAATGCATCCTTCTCGGTCCATAAAATTAGAGGTGGGGGGAAAAAGATCCACACAGTGAAATATTGCGATATTTTGGTGCCAAGTGCTCACTCTCACTACAGCTGTTGTGTGAACCCTGCAAGATTTTAGCTGGAGGGAAGATGGTCGAAAGAAGCACAAAAGATGGGTGCACTGCCGAGAAAGAACGGAGAAATGCACCAACAGTTTAAAACAATCATCTGAAGGTGTTTTTGTAATTAGAATGTAACCGATCAGCGCTCAAGCATTGATTTTAGGGCTTCAATGATTACTAAATGAATAGTCAACTCATTTTATAATCGATTAATTGCTTTAAATGTTTTTCTTATAAAAGTGATTTTTTTTCTGGTTTCTTTGTTTGATTTAACAAATAAATGATTAGGACTTCATAATTTTGGTTCGTGGACAAACATTTCAATATTTTCTGACATTTTATGGACTTAATGATTACTCAATTAATTGAGAAAGTAATTGACAGATTAATAGATAATGAAAATGAAACTGAGTTGCAGTTATTTACAGCTACTGTCACAATATAACCTATGATTGCCATATGATTGCTGGTGCTTATATAGTTCAAACTTTCAGGTTACACCGGTATCAGAGGAGCTTTGATTCACTCAGTCTCTTCTTGTTTCTCTCCCTCGTCAGTTACTTTTTGTCTTGCAAACAGTCATGACATCCCTGTATATTTGAATAAAGGGAGGGGACACATGCACGACACATTTTAATGCCAGGTGTGAGCAATCCTACTTAAGTCCTCATTCAGTCAGATCTCAGAAGATGGATTTCAACACCAGGCGTGAATGTCACCTGAGACAGGCTTCTTTCAAATACTTCCCTTTGATGACTGCTACCCTGTTAAACACACCCATTATGTCAAAGTCTCATCAAACCATTCTCTTTTTTGAATTAGTAGGCTGTATAGAACTCATGCCTGTGCTATTTTTATTGCCTTTAAAATTCTCCTTTGAATCTCCCTGCAGTAAGTTCATCTGGCTCCATTCTGTCATCCCAGCCTAGCTGTCCATGCAAAGACCAGTACCCTTGGGAGTGGCCTAATTTAAACCACTTCACTGTTTATAGATTTAAGCTGATTGTATAGCTGGTTTTGGGCTATGTTTGTTTAGGCTTTGGCCCTGTGTGGAAATGGTAATTGGTGTGAGTAAGAGGGACATGTTGGGCTGCTTTTGACATCCTGGAGTCCATTAGGGAGACCACAGAGCAACGCAGTCCAGTGCAGTATCAGAGGGATGAGCTCATCTTTTCCATCCACTCCAGGACTGGAGTATCAGAAGGGGGCTTGTAACAGGAACTTGACTCTTGACTGGCTTTTAGGTGTGGGAATAATCTGACAGGGTTTGTCATTAAATGTGTGCTACAAGGAAGAAGTGGATTGGGAATTGAAGTCGGAGTATAATTTGAAGTTTAAAATCACTAGAAGTTGATTTTCATTTCTTTACCTAGTTGACAAACAAACTCTGACCGAGTATCTTTTTTAAAGTGATCTGCCACACTTGCCAACAAGCAATTTTGTAATTGTTGTACATTTTTAGTACAGTGGGATGCCGTATCCCCTCACACTCATCATGTAATTAGTGAGTATTGATGAAAACATTGCTGCTTCATGTTTTTTTGGTGTATGTATTCCTTTGTTTGTGTGTTTGTGGTCACCTGAACACGGCAGCACTCTGTGGAATGAACACTGTGTCTACCTGGCAGACAGTGAGCATCACGAGTGGCTGGCCGGCACGTAGGCACTCGACATAGCACCCTGCCACTGCCACGTCTTATCGCTCTACATGCCTTCCCCTACCGCTGAGTGGAATGCTGTTTTGCTTTGACTGCACTCACTACAGCTTAATCGGTGGGTGGGTGTTTGCCTGTATGCATTTAATGACTGCTATCTAATCATCATCCCTCATCAGGGTACTTTGGGGCTGGAGAGAGATGAAGTAGGGTGGAGGTTTGCAGCGACGTTGCTTCAGCAATACGCAGGAAATGACCCATGCCCTGGGACGTGAGACGTGACAGTTGCAACATGAGCCCAGGGAAGTCCCGGGATAGTAATGACGTTTACTGAAGGTGCAACAATCTGTATATCTCCAGTTGCCCACATACTGCACTCTGTGCTTTAGTTCTGAGAAAACAGTGGGGGGAAAAGGAAAAGGTGTCATGTATTTAGATGGCCAAAACGCAATATAAAAATGTAAGTAGAGATTGAATTTTGCTTGTGAGTGTGGGTTAACAAAAAATCCAATGGAAGTTGAATGACAAATATAGGAATTTTGATTAGATGTAAACCCAGATGAGACATAAATCTCATCCTACTTTCAATTCAGTCTCATTCAATCACATAAAGCATGGAGGAACACGTGTCACTTCCAATGAGGGAACAGAAAGGTTTGATAAAACAGAAGTGGCTGTTTTAGCCAGATTGACTTGCATCACTACCTGGGCGGTTTCCGCACGTATGGATTGTCATAGCGCTTACTTCTTTAGAAGAGAGATACAATCACATTGGGTTGTTTTTGTTTGTTGTAATCATCTTCCTGTATCTCAACTTGATCCGATTGCTTATAGACACAATGTTATGATGTCATGATGATGATGATATGAAGCAGAGAAAAGTAGCATATACTTTTTTTTTGTCTAATTGATTAGTTGATGTTAATGTAGCACATACACGAGAACAGCACAAGCTGTGCTACATTGCTATTTTGTTTTATTGGGAGATTGTGGATGGAACTAGAACACCTTTGATAAATGATCAGTTATGCAGGGGCTTGGAAGTGGCATCACCATACCTCATTCTTACAGTATTTCCCAGTGGTTCCGCACGTGCCACATGGTAAATGCAGTTATCATCTGCAGGTGCGACACACAGCCTTTTATAGTATTCATTCATACAGAAACAGTTCATGACCCATTTCAAGTTTTGCTGCTGGTTGGAAACAGCTGGTGATGAGAACAGGTTTGGACTTGCAACCGGATGTCACTGAAAAAAAGAGCCAGATTGGAGCAACACTGCACCCCACAGGCAAAACACATGAACAAAGGTTGAGAGAAAGTAGGTTAGAGGGAGAGAGGTGGAGGAGGGTGTAAGTGGGTGGCTGTTCAGATGGAGGTTTTATAGAGATGGATACAAGGTAGAGAGTGAGGAGATGGAGTGGGAATTCAGAAAATGAATTGCGGTTTTCTTCTGTGCATCATCTGCTTTGGAAAAAAACAAACCAGACTCACTTTACACAAGTTTGTGCCTCTGGGATGTGCATGAAATGTGCCAAAAATAGGTGCCGCCTAGCCCACAGTCTGTTTCTGAAAAGTAAGTGCTGTGTGTCCTGGTGCCATGAACACTGTTCTGTTTTTACCAGAGAGTGACATACTGAGATAAAGGCTGGACAGTGTGTAGCACAAGAGCTTGACTGAGTGAAATGATATGTCATCATTGCAGAAGGTGTCAAGGTATCCGATATTTTATCCAACCTCAACTACTGGGGACTTAGATTAGATTAGAATTAGAATTAGATAACAAAGGGATTAGAATTGCAGTGAACTAGTGTGAATACAAACATATGTCACACCTGATCATTTATGCCAGAACATTCTTTCTTGTGTTTAATTTAATCTTTTTGTCTTGTGATGATACTGATGCTGTCTGTGCTCTGTTCTTGGAAAGTGAAGTTGAGAGCGGCGTGAGAAATGGATCACAAATTGGGAGAGGCACAGAATATAGCAAAGCAAAACAGTGTATTTAAGTGACCAGAAGATGGTGCCATTAGCCTCCACTTTTGATGCACTTCACCTGTAACTGTAAATGTCCTTGTTAGTTGGAAAACCACAATTTAGTATGGATTTAGAATGTTTTGAAAAACAAAAACCAAAAACTTATTTAAAACAGACATGCTGTGTAGAACAGACTGCTGTTGTTTGATACCTTTTAGTAAAAGTGTTGGTTTCTGAGACATGTATAGTCACGTGTAGTCTTAAATATTTGCCATGTTTATCATGATTTATGTGTGATGAGGTCAAATTATTTCCACTCAGGCAGCATAGATGTGCGCGTTTCAGCCTGTACTGCAATGAAAGACATGTCGACACTCACTGCCCGAATTGTCTGGATTTAAAGCGCAAATTGTATCCTTCATTTGATATGTGATTCATATGATATGTTTATGTCTGAGTGCGTAGTCATGTTTATTCTCTGGCCTGTGGACTTTCAGTTTTAAATATATGCGCATGTATCTGCATTAGTGTGTGTCTGCATGTCCTCTGAGCAGCTCTGTCTGGCAGCATTTCGAGGTCACTAGCTAGCTATCCTTGTCTCACGCTTCTCTTTTCCAGCAAACCACCTTTGTTTTCTGTGTGTTCTTCTCCCTTCCATCTGCTGGTCTGGGGTGAGAGCAGGGGCTCCATGGGGAGAGCTGCAAATGGCTGAGGAGCTGTGTACTGGCTGGTTTCACATCATTGCAGCTACAGTGGGTAAAACACCTTCCTTTCTAAACAGTGCATGGCCTCCTCTTTTTGTATTCTGCATTTTCTCTGTGGTCTGGTTTCTTTTGTAAGTCCTTGTCTTTTACTCATTTAACAAAATTGCTCAGAGCTGTGGTGTAGGTATTCGCCTTCAATTTGTGTATTCACTGCGTGTTTGCATCGTCACTGTGCAGTGTTTCTCAGATGGTGCATTAGGAAGGTGATGCATGGAGGCAGACAGTAAGGGAGGATGGGAAGATAAAGAAAAGATGTTCAATTTACTTCTATGCCATTTAAAGACTCCTCATTCCCTCAGATTAAACAGCACATTGGAGCTTTAGGCTAATTTGTTCAGCAGAACCTCAGGAACTTAGGTGCTATTTTTGACCTAGTAATGTCTTTTGAAAATCACTCAACCCCACAACTAGTGAGAAACTGCTTCTTCCAGCTGAGGAACTTTGCCAAACTTGAAATGATTCTTCACACTTTATTTCTTCTTATTTAGACTACTATAACGGCCGTTTTACTAGTTTTAATAAGAAAGAGCTTGACCGTCTTCAGGCAGTTCAGAAAGGCTGCTGCTTGGCTTTTAACCAACACACGCAAGAGAGATCACATCACATCAGTTTTAGCATCACTCCACTTGTTACCCATTCATTTTAGAGTACATTTTAAAATCCTTGTCCTTACTTTTAGAGCTTTACTGTACATTTACTGTAACTCCCTCCTACATTCACCCTGAGATCTACAGGTCAGAGCTTTGACATAATACTTCAGAAGTAAATAGATTATCCCACTTTATTTATTATGTATTTTTTTATTTACTTACTTATTTACTTATTTATTTATTTAGCCAGGAAGGTCCCTTTTGAGATACAAGATCTCTTTTTCCAGGGAGTCCTGGACAAGATGGCAGCATAGATAGTACAAATAGTTGCAGAAACAAGACATGACTTGGGTGTCATGTGACATGCTGACATGCATACACAGTATCCACAACTACAATTTCAATGTTGATGCCCATGATAATCAAGAGCATACAGTAAGTAGCAGCGGCGATTGTCTGTACCTTCTAATTGTAAATGACACTAGTGTGTGTCTTTATTCAGCCTACACCACTCCTGCAACTCCAAAAAACAGAGCTTATAGGGCATTAGGCTTTATTTAGCAAATCCCAACCCTCCCTTCCTCCTCCCTTATTCTACACTCCTCCATGAGCTGACAGGGGAGCATTAGTCAGCTGCATAATCACAATACATAGCTCTATATTTATTCAAGGAAATGGCCAGGAATCAGCCTACAGTTGTCACTAGGCTTGCCCACAACAATATTACAATAGAAAAATACAATATATGAGGAAATAACCAATATTCTACCCCCTCAGCTGCGAGGCCTCAACTGCAGCACAGCATGTGCTCATCATTTGCAGTGAACACTAGATGGCACTGCAGGAGAAGATGTTGGTTGTTTTGTAGCCAAGGGAAGGAAACTGGGAATTAGACTGGGAATAAATAATATGAGCGAGAGAAGGCATTTAGAATAGTAAACAAAGAAATATGGAGAGCAGAAAACATAAGGGAGTTGTAAAAGCAAGAGAAAAGGTGGCAAAAAAATAAAAAAATAATGGGGGAGAGAAAGGGACACTAATCACTGAGGCGGATGAATGAAAAACAATGGGGAAATGGGGTTGAAACAAGGGGCAGGGTTTGAGGGTGGGGACCCCCCATTTAGGAGCATCTGCTGGTTTTTAAAACAAGAGGAGCTGGGCAAGGAAAAACAGAGGCATGAAAGGAGGGAGGAGGTGAGAGACAGAGTGAGCTCCATGGAAGCAGCTTGACAAAAATGACTGGATGAAAACAAGAAAAATGGGCAAATCAGTGAAAGAATGCATGACTTTGAAGGATTCAGCGGGCATGAAGAGGCACACGGTTTGATCTAGTTAAAGCATAAACAACAGCAGATGTATGGATAGATGGAAAAAAAGAGGTACTTCTTTGTGCAATGCAGCGTGCTTTGACTGACTGACCAGTCACAGTGACAAATATGTAAGAGATGAGAAAAAGAAAATACACTGATATCTTAAAAAAGTCACTACAAACTACCTACATTTATTGCATTTGCTGTGTGTTTTCACATATTTCTCCCATTTATACACTATGTGGAACTTAACAACTTAAAGATTTTGTCTTTCTGAGTCTTTCTGAATATATTCCATTGCCTCAACCTAAAAACAGAATAAAAGGTTATGTTTTATTGCCGTTTTCATTGTATTTGCTAGATGGCAAAAAATATACACAGCTTAATTTCAGTAGAACATGAGAAACTTGAGAAACACTGAGAGCAAAACAATCAGCAAAATATAAGAAGAAATCACATTTATTCACAATTAACATTTTTATTAGTTAGTTGACGTGTATACCTCCTAGGTGCATAACATTGCAGATGCCTTTACTTTTTGTTTGCCAAATTGTTGGTCTCTTGTTTTTACTTTTCTGCTAACATTAAAAAAAGAAAATGTAATGCTTGTTGCCAAAGCACCTAGCAATTGCTTTACAACCAGTAAAATTGAAGCCGGCCCAAGACATAAGTGAACCAAGCAGTTGCTTCTCACCAGGGCCCCCATAAATAGTGTTATTTGGGTTTTTTGGAGTTAATTTAGTGCATATTTACATATCTGTTCTAAGTTTTAAAATCCAAAATCATTAAACTGACTTAAACTGAGTATCATCACAGTGCTTTGAATACAAAAGCACAAATTAACTTGATGCTATTTTGTACAATTTATAGTGTTTCATTTCTATCAATAATAGTCGAAATAGTTCAATACTCTCTAAGGTCTTGGTGGTGGTGGGAAATCAAATTCAGCTTAGGGCCCCATAAAGGCTTGGGCCCTGAGTAAAATGTATTTATATCACACATAATCCCACATTTAATGTTAAATATAAGAAATGTCATCTCTCTCTCTATGCTCAGCGTCAGATCAGCACACATGCACATATACACGTACACTCATATTAACACACAGAGGCCGCTGTCGTTGACCGCAGCTGTAGCATTTTCGTGACGTCACGCCGACCTATTAAACGTCCCTATGTAGCGGGGAAGCGTGTACATAGAGAGAGTGGGTAGACACACACACACACACACAGAGGTGGGAGGGGCGGGGTGAGTAAAGGAGGAAACGAGACGGAGTGTAACGCAGACGCAGCCGCACACACACACTAGCAGTTACACTAGCAGTTACCACAGGAACGGTCACTGTGACGGAAGGGAGCGGCGCTAATTATTTAGTGCGGTGGCGGCGTGTTTATGTAAAGAGAGAGTGTGTGTTTGAGTGTCGTCAACATGAACATTCACTTGGCGCACACCTGCACCAGCAAATAATTAATGTCACTCGCCGCTGGGCAGACTCGACACACTGCACAGACATAAGGTAGGGTGAAGAGGAGGAGGGAGGGCATGTGTGCGTGTGTTTGCGTCATTTTGTTTTTTGTGTATCCTCTGTATTTACTCATGTGAGTTAGCTTCACCTCCACCTCCTGTGTGCATATGTAAATGTGTGTGTGTGTTTAGTGCATGTGCACAGTTATTACACTCACGGAGACAGAGAGGTCACTAACGCAACTCTCTTTTGGTCTGTACTGTCAGGAGATTCAAGCTGTCAGCCATGTGACTGCACACAGGCCTGCAGGGATTGGCTTAAGCCATTTGTGACCTCAGCCAACTACCTCCGCCCCCCACCCACTCCCACCCCTTTCCCAAACACACACACACCCTCACCCTCCCTCGCAGTCACTCCTCCTACCTCCATCTTTCTACCCTTCCTCTTTTATTTATTTTTTTCCCCACCTCTCAGCATCTGAGGCTGAATGTGTAGGTTAGAGCTGCAGCAGCAGCAGCAGTAGTTGCAGCATCCATGGCTTAAGCCGCAGCTCAGAACGGCAGCTATCCTGACAAGGACCCTACCCTTCCTCTGTCTCTCTGTCTCTCTCTCTCCTCTCTTTCTGTCTATATCTCTCTCTGCATCTCTCCCTCCTGGGCTAGTTGACAGACAACTGACTCACAGTTAGCCAGGGCGTTAGCCACATACACACAGCTGCTGTGCCTCCCATCATTTCTGCTGTAACCGGGGACTTCTTCTCCATCTCCCGCTCCTCATAGCACCTACTTTCATTTCAGGATCCTTGGAGATAGAGGAATGCAAATCTGCAACCATGATGGAAGGTAAGCTGAATATATTTTTTGATTAAATGCAGTGTGATCCTCCTTTTATGTCCTTGTCCTACAGCAGTTCAGTTGCTAGAAGGCATGTGTGTATGACAATATGCGTGTGTGTGTGTGTGTGTGTGTGTGTGTGTGTGTGTTTGGGAGGTTCAAATGTCAATAGCTGCCATGCTATTTTGAGTGTATGCATCCCAATGAATTGTGTGTTATTCCCAGGAAAAAGACACATCCACTGAATGTCTGTCCACAGAGGCACAATGGCGAGGTTAATTGAACCATGTGTACCTTTTGTGAGTGTGTGTGTGTGTGCATATGTCTGAGTACCCCCCCAACCCCCTTCTCCTGCTTCCCATCGTAAAGGATTATTTGGATTTATGGTGCAAGAGGGCTTATGTGCCCAGCTGGCTCACTTGTATACATTCTCTTTGTATGGTGCACTCACACACTCACACACACAATCTTCCATCCAGCCACTATAGAGGGTGCGTTCCTATGTCCTCACACATGGTTGGACGGAGCCATGTATGTCAGTTTTAAGCATAGTGACGAAAAAAATTGATGTTTGCTTTAGTGTCATGTCCCTTTAATTGATGACATCATCAGGGGGAAGGCCAGTGATGGAAGGATGAATCCCTACAGCTCTGCAGCTGGCACGCCACAGCATCCATCCGTACCTTTCATAATGTTGCTCTCTTTCCTTACTTGTCATCCCAGAAGTCCTTATTTAATGAATACTTCAATGGTTTAATTAAATAGCAGCCACATGTTGTCTTTTCTTCAATCAACCTTAAAATAATACAACATTTCCGTGAAAATAAGTGAACATAGCTGAAAAGATATTGCTGACAATATCACCTCCTACAATTCATTTAATTTCAAATGAATTTTACTTGTTTTGTTTATGTTCCCATAACATAGCTAGATAATGTTGTCAAGTCTTTTTATTCCAGTCAGGGCCTTTTAATAAATGTGTGCTTTGCCAGTGTGTGTCCACTGCTAGAATCACATTAACTTGTGTTTGTGTGTCTGCGTTGGGACATAAACAATGTTACCTGCTGCCTTCTTACATGTTGGTGTTTGAAATGTTTCTTTATTAATAAATGTTTTCTGCCCAATACGACCATTACCAACCACAATCAGCTGATGTTTTTTTCAAATTTCCTTCAGGAGCAAAAATAAAGGCTGCACCTGATGATCAGATAGCTTATTTTAATTGTTGAAGCATAAGTCTTTAATTATCTGGTATTTATAACAAGTATCAATATTGACTGATTTGTATAATTTTGTAGGTTTCAGTTGTAGTTGGTAATTTGTGACCCACCTTTCGGCCTAGCTGGGATTGGCTCCAGTCCCCAGTGATGCTGATGTGGAGGATAAAGCAGTAGATGATAATAATAATAATAATAATACATTTTAATTGCAACACACTTTATATATATATGCCCCACCTTTTATTTAAAGATAAAGTGGAAGATGCTCTTAAATGCATGTAGTTGTTTAATGAAGTTAGAAAAACAAGCTGTTCAAACCAAATTGTCAAGAAGAAACCGTTTCCAAAAAGATTAAAATAAAAAGCACTTATAATTAACTCAACAACATAATGTGCGATACATCCTAATATAAAGTTCTTAACTAAACACAAAGAATGTTCCCAATTAGGGCTGCAGCGATGATTATTCATTGATTACTAAATTAATTGTCAACTATTTTGAAAATTGATAAATAGGTGTGAGCAGTTATCAACATTTTCTCACATTTTATGGACCAAGCTTAGTTTAATCGAGAAAGTAATTGATCAATTATGAAAATAAACCTTAGTTACAGCCCTGCTCCCAATTATACGATGAATGGTATCATTTTCAATTTGGGTTTTCTGTTAATTACTTCTATTTGCAGATGTGTACTAAATAAAGCTACTGTATGTGATTACTGACCTTGGACTAGGTCTTAATGTTTTATGTTATGCACAAAAAGAGTACAATAGCAAAACAATGTGATCCCACAATAAAATGATAATTCTGCAGCGTTTCATCAATAGCAAGAAATGAGAAGGTAATCTCTATTGCTCACTCTCTCCTGCTAGCGTGCTGTCCTGTCATCATTTGCTTTGACATAAACCAAGTTGTTAGGTAACATTGGAAGGGTGAAAAAAAAAACCCACCACTGACATGGCTAACACAGGCTTAGCATGGACTGTGTGCGGGCGGGATTACAGTCAGGTGTTAAAATTGGATGCTAATCCTTGTTAGCTCTGCTTTTTAAAGCCCTATACCACAGCCAGCATGGCTGTCCCTTTGGTTACTCACTGAGAAAATAACACGGAGTGATTAATGCATTTTAAACACACACACACACACAGAGGTTTGCACAGCTATCCTTTTAAGGACTCTCATTGACTTCCATTCATATGATCACTAACCTTAACCATAACCAGTAAATGCCTAACCTTCATTTCAGCCTAGCCACAACTAAAATCTTAACCCGTTCATCAGAAATGAGGTTCTGCCTCATGCTCCTGACTTGGTCAGTGTTTATGAAGAAAAGGTCTCAAAGATGTAACTAATACAAGAACGCACACACACATTAGTGATGGCTTGATTTGCAATATCGATATTCTTTTACCGCTTTAACTGTGTGGCAGACATTTGTAGCTCTCATTTACATCTTTGTTGAATGATGGTGATGGCTACATCATGTTGCTTTTGTTTAGTGACACCTTTACACTTAAAGTAAAGTCCCAACTACTTTGGGATAACAGTTGTTGTATCAGACTTTGACTTTTTCTTTTTTCCCATATCTTATCCAGTCATTTTGGACAGTATCGCACAGAAATGTATACAATGTGTTGTATTGGCTCATCCAACGCACATACACACATACATGTGCCAGTATCAAGGGTGTCAGTTACCTCACCCTTGATACCAAGTTTATTTCCACTGAGGAAAACTAAAATGCTACCATACTTTCGGACAAAATACATTTCACAAGCTATATTTTCCCTAAACGGCCCCTCTTCTCTAGATAAGAGCAACTTATTTCTTGAGATTATTGGTTGTGTCAGATATTGAAAGTATGCCATTGTTAGTCAGATTTAATTTTAAGTAACATCTCCTGTGTGCTTTGCTGTCCTCACTTGCATGGTGTGTTTTACTGATCACGCCTCAAGCTAATTGTTTAGTGTAGCATGGGATTTATAATCTCATCGGTCTTTTTAGGTCAGAAGAGGCTCAGACATTGTCATTAATGCCATTTAAATGTTGTAACACCTGCAGTTATATTTCATATCTGTCAATGCCAATAAAGAAAGAAAGTACTTGGTTTGGCAGCACTGCTTGATGGACCTTTTTTATTTTGTATTAGCTGTATATTTCTGGTCTTCAGATGATGAATTCTAATACTTAGTGAACCATTTTCTAGCACTATCATTCAGTATCAACTCATGTTAGGGTAAATGGTACTCAGGAAATTATTGTATTTTCACTTGAAATAACATCAAAATACAGGAGCAGACATCCATATCATTTTCTCCTGCTTCCTAAACATTTATCATTTTGGACACTGTTTGGTCCAAATTGTCAAATTCATACAAAATTATCTCACAATCTTACCAACATTTTTGTTCCTCTTGCGAAACCCTCTCTGATTTAAATTACCCCGTGGCATTTCCTGCAGCACCACTATCAGGACAATATGACCACGTAGTTCCTGTACTAATGAGGCTCTGAGTTTAGAAAAAAGTAGCATATTGTGGTCAGTCAGGCTTCAGTATGTTTCATGAATGTTGTTGACTCCGTCCAACAGTCTTGTGGGTTTTAGTGAGCGCTGCAGACTGCTGTGGCTACTTGTAGTCTTCCAAACATGTCGTCTTGTTAATCCTTGTTACTAACTGCAGAAATCACACCGTCACCATCAGGGAGATCCTGTACTTAGGGTTTGCCTGGATAAACCCTTGACTGGAATGCTGTGGAGTTGAGGGCAGAGAGGACACTGGGCCATATGGTGGGATCCACTGCATTCCTTTTAATGGTCCGTTACCTAACTTCATACGAAATGATAAAAAGATCATGATTAGCTTCTGTTATTATGGTCAACCAATGAGGAGACCATACTCGAATAGAGAATTATATAAGGATAATTACATTGGTTTTGCTATGATACGATAAAAAATGAAAATTGGGGTCTGAAGGCCTGTCTGTCTCAGCTCATGGTGCACAGTTATGTACTGTAGGGTTTTAACTACTGACACAAATTGTTGACACAGTGTCAATGGTTTGTGTCAGTATGAAAATATCACAACTTTTTCAAAGACCGCAAGCTCTTACGGTTACATTTTGATACTTAGGCCAGAAAAGTAGATCAGAGTGGTCTATGTCTACTCTGACAAAAACTCTGAACCTCCATCATCCAGATAAAGATCCTGAATCCGTAAAGGATGCACAGCAAGTCTTTTAAAATGTTCTATTTATCTTCACACACACATTGAAATCTGCTGTGAGGGAGAATCGGCTGGGGGTAATCTGTTGTCTTTGTTTATTATTTATACTAGATTAATGAATTAATTTGGTGAAACTACAGCAACGTTGGTGATCTCAGCAGCTCACAGGTCTTGGTTGGTTAGTTGCTTGGTAATGACGGTTGGGACAGCTTGCAAAAAACCTTCCACATGTTTTTCAAGCATTTTTAGATGCTGTGTGTAAATGGTCCTCTTTGTAATTAATTTTGATTGAGACATCTGTTGCAAGATTAAGGTACTTTACTTAGCTAGCATGACCAGACATGATTGTAAAGTATGTAAAGGATGAGGAAAGAGGATGTTTTTGTCACACTAACTCAAAGAGAAAATCATAACAGAACATTACCTCGTTAGTTGAAAGGGGTAACCATGTGTTTGATCTTGCCATACAATGTATATATAATAATACAACTTTTACAGCCATACACAGGGACATGCATTCATTAGCACAAAAACAGTGACCTATTTCATCGGGAGGCTTTGGATAATGATGCTCAATTTGCCATCACAACCAATGACTTCTTACTCTCCCACCAAGGGACTGATGTATGGTTTCCTGGGTAACGACTACGAGGCTGATTAATGTCATGTCTGTTTCAGTACAGAGTTGGGTAGAGGCTCCCGGTTTCTGAATAAATAAGCTTTTGGATTTGTTTGGACTGAAAAAAAAACATGGTGGCCATCGGACTTGTACCGTTATTGTGGAAACATTGTTAATGATTATTATTTTCTCCTAAAGCCAATTTTGAAAGGATTTCTGCACTGCTCCATACCACAAAACCAAATGAGTAATTTAATTTCTTGTCATTGGACCAAATACATAACTCATGTGGGCTGATGCTACGGAAACAGTCCTCAGTGGTCCAGGAGGAATTTTATGATGGTATTAAACAGAGCTGTATACTGTCTGTGAACGCGAAATGCAGAAGGCACAACTGTATCGCTCTGCCCTGCCTGCGTCATAGTTTGTCCTTGTATCAATCTAATCTCGTCCTACTTAGACACACATGTACAAATGTAACCATTCACCGTAGTAAATATAAGCACGGCACATTGCAGGGCTTAGGTTGTTGTCTTCTGTGTTGCATAATTCATAGAATTTTTTGTTTGTTCAGCCATCATCAGACTGACTGAGATGTTACATTAGAGATGAAAGGAGACGCAGTGGATCAAAGCAGTCATGTCAGTGCTGTTGTTAGATTTTTAGGAAAGCCCTGCACTGGAGCAGCTTAGGAGTGGCACCGCTTTGATAACATGTGATTATCATAGGCGTGTGTCCAAACATTTCTGTTTAACTTAACATGTCGCCTTAAGTTATGACTAATTTGGAATTACACAATACTATACTTACAGACAAAAACAAACTGAAAGCCTAAATAAAGCAAAGTGAGCCAGTGTGTGTTATTGGTGGGGGGGTGACAAACGAGGCTATCTTTGACAGAAATATGTGATCTGCATGGAGAATTGACAGTCACAGTGTGAGTTGTTGTTGCCATTTTTTGACAAACGGTGCAATCATGCTTGTTTTTCTTTATCAAAGTGCATGTTCATGTGTTTCTTCCTCACAAAGAGGACACGAAGGGTCCACTGTGGCTGTGTTTGACAAAAACCTAAATTACCTTTCTCACAAATACATTCAGAGACAGAGGCTCAGGAGAGGAAGAGGAAGAACAGCTTTCAGTTTCCCTAGCACCATTTTCATTCACTCACAGACATGGCATCACAACATCGTCATAACAGCACTTCTAAATTCCATCTGGTTCTATGTGCACAATTCGGGAGCTTATGTAATCACTCCCAAGATTCAGACCCAGAAAAACGTTATCAGTGCCAGCTGGGTAATGTAGGTGTAATTTCACAATTTTTGAGTGATCACATCAGAGTCAGTATGAAATGTGTATTCCTTAAGAGTGTCACATAAAAACAACAACCAACATTATGCATTTGGCAGCATCAGGAAACACTGCACATATTTGCTTATAAATACTACTATTTATTCCATTAGTGTTGTCCTGGTTTATTTAATTCAAATGTTACACATTGCCCAACTACAAAAAGGAATTAGGAGGAGGTAGTGGATGCTCAGAAAGATTAACGCTTGCCGTTGGTACTGTAGGTGATGTGCTGTCATAGATATATGGTGAAATCTTAAATCGGGAAAGAGGGTATAGTGTTGCATCACTAATGCAATCAATGTATTTATCTCCTGCTTTAGTGAAGTCAAGCAGAATTCAGATGGGAGCAAATAAAATGTAGTTGTAAATTTTTACAATGTTTGTCTGGAACCCTTCAAGTCTTACTGATAAAACATTTTGTGAATTGTGTGTGTTTGACTGATGTGTCGACTGACAAGATACTTGTGTATCTTTCTCTTACTCCTAAAAATCAAACAAACAGAAAAAAACATAATTTTACTGAGTCAATACCAGTGCAGATGGGAAAATTATCCACAGCTCCAGTAGAAAAGAGAGATACAATATAAAAAACATACAGTGGGGGGGAAAAAGTCTGTTTCAAGCTGGGACTTGGAGAGAGTGCTGCATAGAGTGAACAGTATGCAGCATGTAAACAAAATGAGGAGTGGTAGGGATAGAAAAGTCGCCGAAATGAGTTAAAATGGTAGCGTGAGAGGGGAAAAGAAACAAGAAGAGCAGCAATGTGTGTCAAAGCCCCAGAGGGACAGGGCAAGACAAATAGATACAGAGGGAGGGGAGAGCCGCGGAACATCATCATAAAAAGCCTGTGTTTGTTTAAGTAAAGTTACTTCTTTGTGTGTGACCGTTTTTGGAGGGCGATCAGCTGATGTGGTGGGAATGGTTATTTAGAAGTTAATGGAGATGGTTAGACATTGGTATCTGAATTATTATTTTGTTATAGTTATAGTTTTTCTCTTCTGTAATCAGTTTCCCATTTTGGTTCAGAATGACAGTGTACACTCACTTTTGTCCCTTTTTGAACAGACAGCAAAAACACACAGATCTTTCATGGTCAGTGGTAACTGTTGTGGTGTTTAGGTAGAACCATGTAAGTTGCTGTATAAAATAAATGTTATCACCTAGATTATTTATAATATTTCACACATCTGAGGTAAAACATTTGAAGAGATTACATATGCTGTACCTCAAAGAGCGTCAACATCATATTGATATATTTTTAATCTCTTTTACATTACAATTTAAGACAGTTATATATTATCATTTAATTATTGCTCAACCCTCTTCACTGCTGGCCATGATCCTTGTGTCATCGCTGCCATCTATTTCTGCACTTTCCACCATTTTGGCATCACATGTCACTTCTTCATGTGGGAAACTTTCTTTTGCAGGAAGAATATTTCACTCACTCTAATCCCCTGAGTGTCTCCTCCTGTTGTCAATCTGAGTTTAAATGTCCCTCTCTCCTCCTGTACTGACTTTGATACTGTTGAAGGAGTTAATCGACATGGTGGCAAGGAAGCCCTTGGGGAAGTGTTTGGAATTTATTAGACCATATAATATTAATGTGCTTCTCTACATAATGTATTTAGCTTCCAGGCGGACGGTTAGTGTTTGGCTTTGTCTGCTTTCACTCTACATAATTAAAAAAAAAAAAATAATGTTTTTGCTGTTGTCTGTGATGGTTCTCAGTCATCCAGGTCATAGTTATGGATAGATACAAACTTTATTTTTTAACCCTAACCCTAACCCTAACCCACATGATCATCATATGAGCACTGATGAGCTGTGTTGTGTTTATTTTTGGACTACCATCTTACCTTCAACCTGTGTCATCTACTTCAATTAATGATTTTCGTAGTTTACCAGAATACCTTTCTCTAAGCTCCAGGGAATAACTTAAATTACCCAGCAGTGGGTTTCATAGGATGCAGGAATACTCTAAGGAGGGAATTAGAAGCATATTTATGCTGTTTTTTTTAATCTGAGGTGAAGAAAACATTAGGGTTTTTTTTAAGCATACCTTTCCCGATAGTGGATTCTCTTTGCTGTTTAATTGTGTGCTGACATATCATCATTGATATATCAGATCTCAGTGTAGTTTTGCAACGGAAGAAGAAAAATATAGCAGCAACCCAAAAACCTGTGAAATACAAGATTACCTGCTGACATCAGTTTTTTTCACATTTTTTTTAGGCGTCAGCTTTCATGTCCTCAGAGCTTCCTCCATTATAAAAACTCCCTTTCAGTACAGTTTGAATTAGAAAAAAATGCCATTGTACCCATCCATGTACTGCATGTGTGAACATTTGCATTTATCTGTGGATGTTTTTGTACTGCGTGGTTACGAGCCAGACCAGTGCTAACAGATGTCAGCTTCAATCAGTGGAGGATGCACTAGCACCATGAAGCAGAGACACAGCTACAGGAAGGGATTAGCAGCACTGAGATGGATAACTGGTTTGGATGAGAGATGTAGTGATAAGGGAGGGCAGAAAGATTGGAGGGCAGAGGGAGAGATTGAGAGATGGTGAGAGAAATGTGATTCATGAAAGAGACATGAACTGTAGATGTATCTAAGCTTTGTGTGATATGTTTTTAGGATGATGTTGTTTACATGGGTGTGAATGTCACGCTCATGTCTGCATTCTCACCGTATACACCTGGTTTACATCCAGGCTTAAGTGACGCAGCTGAAGAAAAATCCCTTGGTACAATCCCTTGCCTCATTCATTCTTGCATTCTGAAAGGGGTGGTTGGCACATGTAGACAAAGCTGTGTGACTAAAAATAATCCTTTGCAGAAGGTCTCTCAAATTGATGTCACCCTCAGCATGTGTGTGCATGTGCATGTGAGAATAAAATGTTGTGAAACTCTGTGAAAAGACTGTTCTGTCTTAAAGACAAAACTCACACACTGCGATGACGTGAAAGAAAAACACCTTCCACATTCTTATAATATTGCACAAGTTCCACCCTTCTAGATTAGGTTGTTTTACATGATTTTGTGTTCTTGGTACTCCGATAAATGATGATGAATATAGGGGCACTTTGACATAACCTTTAGAAACCTGACTTGTTGTCCATTCCCTTCAGTGTAATCTATCACAGGACTGCTTCTTGTTTTTTTAAAGATTGTTGGTTATGATGGCTGTGCATAAGTCATCATAAATGAACTGATGGATTAATAAAATCAGCAATTAATAATGTCTGTATGATTCTCAGACTTACCATACATAGATTAATTTTCTATTAGTCATTAGTATGTTGTAGCTTTATTTCAGATGAAAACTGATGTAGTGCAAGACAGACAAGACAAAAATTCAAGTTAAAAGAAAAAATGCTGACCCAATCTACAATCATTTACATTTAATCCACAAATATACAATACTACACATTGGAGTACCACAGCTTGATAGACATCTTGATTTCCATTTGTTAATGTTGACAGATTAGAGTGGCCACACTGCCCATCTGAGACTGTAGCATCAGGTGGTTCTCACATGCCACGCAGTGATGCATCCCACTATTTTCTTCTACACGCCGCATAAGTTTAATCACAAAATAGATGGTAAAATTGATCCTTTCCCACAATTTCAGCATCTATATCTGTTAGTATGTATAACAAACATATTCTGGACCAGTTTCAAAGTACAACAGCTGTATTCCAACATATCTGAAGAGTCCTGACATTTAGATGAATACTTACAGTATTAAAGGATGTGTTCCCACCATCCTAGTTTAATCCAAACCCTGGTGTGTTTGCACCCTTAGTATAGTTCATTTGGGTCAGTGTGAATGTTGTCTGTCTGACACCTTTGAGGTGGACACTGGGGAATGTGGATGAAACCACCAAGGCTGTTGCTGCTTCACCACGCTGTCCACCTGCCAGCCCTCAAGGCACTGCTCATCACCAGTGCAGCAGGGCAGATGAACATTAACCTGCTGATGCCCCATGATGTAGCAATTGCAAAGGATTTGTCTTTTTACCAGCACTGCAGTCTCATCACATGACATTTACAGTGTGTTTGAAAACAATGAATCAAATGTACATCAGGTGCGAACCAACGAAGCTGACTATTAGGCGTGAACACACCTGTTTATTATGACAGATCATCAATGAAGCAGTTGCACACACCTGATCTTTGGCCCACCAAAACTAACAATGATAAATTTTAGATAATGTGTTTTGGCTATGTGTGTCGCATTCATTTTAATATGGACTGTTGAGTGACCCAAATTGTCAGTGTTTGCTTTTGCAGGCAACACATTTATGTTTGGTTGGTCGTTCAGGCTGCCGTTGTCCCAGCAGCCATCAGATGGATGACTCACAGCATATAGGATTTCATTAGCGGACATCAGACCTTCCACAGAATAACGGAGCCATTGATTTTCATATCAGCAGTAGGAGAGGCAGAGGGGGGAAGAGAAAGAAGAGGAAGTGTACAGAGGGAACTGCAGCTGAAACAAAAGTACACATCAGTAAAACTAAACCACATGGCACAAAGCACCTGTCACATGCAGGCTGAGATGTTCTTAGGAGGATAGTGCAAGGTGGCTCTAAAAGATTTTCTGTTTGTAGTTTGTTTGAATGTTGATGTTATTCACCTTATTAGTCCTTACAGAAAAAAACAATGTTAAGACAGGAGGGAGGACTTTCTTTATAAAAAAAGTAATCAATGAGAGTTGAAGTGAACTGCATTGAACATAATTTGTTGTTCCTTGTTACCCTCCGGACTCATGACTCCTGCCAACTTTGAACAATAAGGCCAATGTAACACTGAACCTCTGAGAAAATGTTCAGAGACTGCATGAGATTCATATTTTTTTGTTTATTATTTTTTCCAAAACCAATAGGCTGGGTAGACACATGTGTTCAGAGCACAGTGAATGAAATAGAAAAGAGACTGGAGGAAAAGGAAGTCAAGTGCCCTCAACTTTACCACAGAGTTAACCAAGATAGTGACAGTGTATGCAGGAACAGGAATGTCTTCCTGTTAATCCCACCTCAATGCTGAGGTTCCCCCCACAGTCAGAAGATATTTTATGGTCGTTTTGAAGTGGGAATATTTTCAGTTGATTTTGCCCTGGAAAAAAAGTGGAAAATTTAATTCTTCCATGACTGAGGCCTCAGTTATAACATTGTGTGCAGGATTCACCTTATAAGTTGGTGTACATAGGAAACACAGAAAATGCTGATGCAAAAAACAAACAAAAAAAACATATGCACACAAGTCCCACATCACTTTCCCTTTAAGAACCATGACAACACCGCTAATTAATATTCTGTCATCAGGAGTGATTAGAAAGTCATGGCAAAAGCAGCAAGAAGAGGGACGAATAGATCCCTTCCACAATAGTGCTGCCTGGATTAAAGTTCCTCTGTACACTGTGAGATGGGTGCGTGGACATTAAATCAAAGACATTCAACATCACTGGACAGCAGATCTGGCTGGTCTCTGAAATTTCTCTTTCTCCAAAGCTTTCCATGTGCCACACCCTCGAGTGGTGCCAAATAAGGTATTTTCCATCATCGCACATTGCGATTACATTTCTTTTTATATCCTCCCCATATGATTGAATCTGGGCTCCAGGTGTGACAGTTAAGCTGAATCTGAAGCACAAGTATCTGGATCTATGCAAATGTCTTCTATCCTCCTGACCTGTATGCCTTGTTATTCCAGAGAATGCATTTCATACAAGTATCATTTAATCATGACAGCATTTATTTTTACACTTTTCCTTGCAATAACAAATACCTTCTATTTGTTTTAAATGTCTTTTGCATGTGTTTGTAGGTGCACATTTCAGGGAGTATCAGTCACATATCAAGTATTTTGTTTTTCTTGTTGTGATCGGCAATTATTGAAGTTGTTTTCACAGTCATTTTAAACTGCGTCTGGTTATTCATCATTTTACCCTTTACATGTCTCATAAACATTGTACAGTTAGTTTATTTCTGTCACAGGTATTCACAAATAAGTGCTTATAAATTAAGTAGCAGCATTCTGCAGTGCAAGCGCATGCAACTGTTCCTCGATGTGCAGTTATTTTTATGTTGCTTGAGTAATTCTGTTCATTGTAAGGCCACACTGTCCTCCATTTTGCATTAGTACAGCAGTTGTAGCAGGATTCTCCTGGAATGGCCCCCTTTGTTGTTTTAGAAGTACCAGCATGTTACATAACACACAGTCACTAAGAACAAAGTCCTTTTTCAGTAGCTTACGCAGCATGGGTGCAGTGTTGGCAGCTCCTGCAGACGAGTGTCACAAAACACAAATTCTGTTGTCCATAACAGACACTGTATCAAGAAGAGCAGGTCACTAACTTGGAAGGATTAGAGTGAATGAACATATCGATGACAATGATCTTCAAAAGTTATTTACTGCAGCTTTAAATGTGTTAAAATATTAAGTCTTAGCTGTCATATGTTAAATTGGGTCTCAATCATGTTAACATCAATTTGACCCGGCAAAGGTGCAGCTCATAATATGCCTCACCTTTTAGACATTTTTACTTTTCCTCCTGCTAATTGCATTGATTGACATGTGTGTCCTCTGCTGGTTTAAGATGGAAAGAAACATCTGACATTGTTGGTTAATTAATTAATAAACTCTTAACAGCGATTAATCAACTAATGCTTAATCATTAACATCCCTAACTGCAGTCTTAGGAAAAGTTATTCTTGTTTTTTAACTCGTTGAAACCTACAGAAAGCCTGTATACAGTGTTAGGGCATGTATGCAGCAGTGTTGGTAAGTGCAGTATGTGTGTTGCCTCAGTTAACCTGTGGGTTTTATAAGCTTTGGTTATATAGCTGGGCGTCAGCTTGACACTTGAATTGATGGTGTGTTCACTTTAAGTGGTTCCAGATTTTGTGGTTCATCATGGTTTCTTCACATCCCCTCTCTCAACCCCCCCTCCTCTCTTTTCATTGACCAACAGCATTCCACCTGATTCTGGCGGTTCTTCATTTGAGGACTGTGGTCTTTAATAGGTCCTTGAAAGCAGTCTGGACATTCCTTTCCTCACCGAAAATTGAGGAAACCTGTAATCTGGGTGTGAACTGCAGAGGGGTGGAGTCAGTGGTCTGCTTTCACCAGCATGGGATTAGATTAGATTGATGGGAGTCAGTATGGAGATGTAATCCACAGGAATTTGAGCCAGCTCTTTTTTTGGATCCTGTCAAAATCCAAGTTTTTAATGACCCGCAATAACACACTCCCCCCCCTCACCTCTCCCAAGTGTCACAGTTTTCATTACTTTATTAACAATTTGACTAATTATTGCTTTAATAACAGAGCTGCCAGCATTAAGTATCCACAACTTGCAACACTCAGTAGAGTAGGATGGAATAAACACTTCCTGAACGGGACGCTCCAACAGCTTTAGTGTAATAATAATTATAATAATAATAATAATAAGTGTAATAATGTTACATCATGGCAAACTTAATTTTTGATATTGGGGACAATGGTAAGTCGGTGGTTTCAACAGGTTTCAACAGGTGATCTACATGCCGATGTGTCCTTGGCGTGTGAATGGATTTGAAAGATGTGTGATAGAAAATGTGTTGCGCTGTGTGAATGTGTGAGTGAACGGGTGAATGGCAAAACTGTAGTGTAAAGCATCGTTGAGTGGTCATCAAGACTAGAAGAGTGCTATATAAATACAGACAGACCATATTATTATTATTTGCTAGAAAGACAAGACTGTAGCCCTGATCGGGATTGACTGTGGCTCTCTTTTAATTTAAAATATTACCTGCGGATGAGAACACAAGTGCTCAAAGCATACAGCATCCCTGGCACACACAGATATTTGTGAGCCAGCTTACAGACAGTATTAAGTTAAATTGTTAGCATTATTTGGTGCAAACTTTTTCTCTTCACTAAAACAAGGCAGATGCTATCTGCAGAGAGAGGAGTCTCCATCCCTCTGTACTGTAGAATTGCATCCCAAAGATGCTGCCACTGCTGTGGCCTCAGCTGACACTGATGGTAGGAAACCATGCACAGTTCTACTTAAATAGGTGCTTCAGAGATGGCGGTTTCCATTTTGAGCATTTCATGACAGTTCAAATCTGAAATTTACATCCCCCCAGTTTTATGTTGCATATTGAATTTCAAATAAAAAGTGACAGCCAGTATTACTCTTGTTGAAGATCTCATTCACTAGCATTAACTAGGGGTAATATAAACTTTAATTTTGTCTTTTAAGACCACAAGAGGCTCTTCAATTTTATGCTTCCCTGTGGTTGTCTTTACTAAATCATTATTCTTTTTTGTAAAATTGATTCATCAGTGACTCATATCAAATGGGGGTTTGTGTTGGCTAAGTGTAGGTGTGTGTTTGTGTGTGCGGGCGTGTGCGTATCCAATGTTTTCTCATCACAGACCCTCCATCCTTCCTACATCTCTCAATACGAGCATAGCAAACACAGATCTTCCAGATTTAGGGAGAAAAAAAGCATCCTTTCATCTGTGAATCACTCATCATTGTCCTCCCACTCTTGTTTCTTTTGCCTCATGGCTCAATATCTTTGAATGACAAACAAGGAATATTCTCTGGACAGTCAAGTCAGTAACAATTTATGTATTAAACATATTTGCTTTTCAATAATCTTAGTCATAGACTATGATGCATAACTGAAAGCAACCCTTTTTGTATCTTATCTTAATAATGTCAAATGCATAGGCAAACAGTGATTGGAAGAGAACCTCAAACATATACATATACTACTATATATATTGATTTTTTTCCTATAAACACATCCAGAGCAAATGCATGAAATTGGTAACCCCAGTAGAACCCCCTTAGCCCCAAAAGCCAGATTATCTCTCATTTGTTCTTTGCTTAACTTTCTATTTCACATTTCTGCCATCTGTTGGAGAAATGGATTGCTACTGTACAACTAGCTTGTTTGAATCTTGGGCATAAACTGTGTCATATGAACAATTCCTGTGGGGGTAGCAGAAGAAACTGTTTGAAACCAACCACAGTGCCTTCAGGGTTCATCACCCTCTTGTTTTTTTCATTAATTACTATGACAAATGAAAAGGTTTGTTAGGGGGTGTTAGTGTTTGAAGGCACAACATATTTATTTTGTAGTGTTTTCATCCTCACCTGACCTAGTTTCCATCACCCCGCACTAATCTGTTTGTCTTGACGTAAAACAACTCTCGCTGGACAGCACAAAATCTAAACTCTTCTATGCCACGAAACACACGGAGAGTGTGAAGCTGATAGAATTTTCATAATCTGACAATGAATCTAACATTGCTTATAATTATTATTATTATTACCATAATTATAGTGTTGCACTAGTCTTAAACAATACCTTGCTTATATATTATTTTATTGCATTAAAAAAAAAACAAAAAAAAAAACTTTATTTTCAGGTCAAATACTGAAAAGCTAAGACAACATCAGAAACAGAAATTGCAGTGAATATTGGTAGTGCTAGCAAGCTCTTAGTTATTTGCTTTGTAAAAAACAAACAACAAATGTTGTACAACATTACCGGAAATGGTTTGTTCCTCATGCTAGGTCTGCAGCAGATGGATAATTCTGACAAACATTGATTGCCTCACAGTGAACAAGTATTACATGCCAGTAAACACATGTGGATCATCATGGTGATCACTTGTACAGGCTCTTGTTGTTTTTTAATCCTCAAACCTCACACACAGATAAATAAATGCAAGCTACACGCGTGAGGTTGCTGTGTCAGGTAATTATAAGATTGCCGTTTTCACATGTGATTAATCTCTATCTTTTCATCTTGTCATTTCATAATTGTATAAAGAAAACCTTTAGATGTTACACAGAATTTTTTTAAGTTTTTAAAACCCAGTTTGATATTATTATTATACAGTATTTAATTATTATGTAATAGTTTGGTATTATGAACTCTCTCTATTTGTAGTTGCAGTGTGATCACCTGAACCCTCTACTGTCGACTTCATCACGAAAAACTACATCCAGGAGATTTGTTAATAAATGTAGGATCATAACTGAGTCAGACTGGGGCACTAACAACTTCACATTGTGTCATTTATGCAGTTCACATTAAAACTTGGAGTGAATATATAGGTCTGCGCTGTTCAAGCCCTGAGCCATCTTACAGATCAGCCGAAACCTTCAGGAGAAAGAAGAAGCATGTCCTGGCTCGAAGATCTGCTAGAAGATCAGAAGATATATCAGAAAATCTCTTAGCACATTTGGATTTTCAGGCACTTTGAATATGCAATGAATAGACTGTGGCTGTCTTGCTCTGTCTATGACGACAAACCCTTGAGCAGTGTGCTTTTGTCATGGTTCCTCTGTTGTTAACAGAAAATTACACTCTACGTTAGACACAAGAGGAGGACAGTAATTCTGGCTGTGGGTGAGTGTGCTTTCTGGCACAATTCACTTAAGATCCTATATAATTGTGAAATATAATATCTATCGATGTGGTACCCCTTATGCTTGTTTGATCACATCGTCTGATACTGGGGCAGTATCTTCAGTGTTTTGTAGGAAAGATGAACCTACCTCGCAGGATGACAAATCCACTCAATGCTGGATGATGTCTTTGTTTTGTTGTCTTGCCAGCAGCTAAAACTGCTCAACCACTGTAACCTTAAAAAACAGACAATATTAAACTAACAGACGTCACATATGGCCTCGATCTCCAATATGATGCTGACTTGCAGCCAAACAAGCACCTCAGTCTGGCATCTTACCTACAAGCATCAAAAATACTTTTTTCTTTTCCTGTCCTGCTTTTTCCTCATCAAGGCCTCAAAAGTGTTGGACAATTTAGATATATCGACATTGGTTATTGTTTTGTAACCAATTTGTATTGTATTTGTATTTATTGAATTTTCTTTTGATTTTTTTTTTTTTACCTCATGTTATTGTTAGTGTATTGCTTTAATCCTCGATGGTGGGCGAGCTTGACTGTTGGTGTCCGTCCTGGCAGAACATCTCGCAAGAGTTGTTAACATTGCTGTAGTAATAGGGATGTAATGTCTGCCATTGTTGGGTATATTTTGGCAAAACCTTGTCTGAGAGCTATGTTTGAGCCGAGTATTGAGCTAACTGCGGAAAGGTGATTTGATTGTAAAATACTTTTAAATTGGCCATTGGTCAACTCCTGCTGCACGCAACCCAAGCAAAGCAACATCCCCTGGGCAGTCGGGCATTACTTGATGCTTCTCCCTTCAAAGAGACAGACAAGCGTTCAGGTTGATGACTTCATTTCCTACACATGAGTTTGCCATAAGGAAGGTTTTGTCCTGCTTTCCGTTTGTGTATCCTCAGCTTCCTCTTAGTTTTCAAATTAAAAATAAGTCATACACAAAACACTCCAACTGGTATAAAAACTGGTATGATAGCAGGACCGTTACAATGAGATATTATGAACATTAGACCGTTTACCAAGCGTGCCACCATACTGGTGATAGTGGCCTATGTGCACAGTGAGCATTCATTTTTGGAAGACACTTAAATAGACTAATGGCCTCACTTTTACCCGGTATCTGCAGCAAAAATGTCTGCCGCTGCTCTCACCAAACTGACTGTTGAATAAATCCACAGATGAATCAGGGAGCCAGGTGTGTGTGGCTATAAAATGCATCATGCATAAAAAGAGGATATAGTCCTTGCTGTTTCCTCTGGTAATGGGGTTCAGTGGGGTGGCTGCAGAAGACATTTCACTGTCAGATTAATATGGCTGAAAAAGGAAGGTCCCCCCCGGGACTGTATTTGAAAAGTTTAGTTTGGTAACCAAAGATCACCCTTGAAGTCTTACAGCTGAAGTACAGGATCTTCAAATAACTTTTAATGTATGCAGATGCAGACCAAAGTGATGATTTCAATTAACTCATTTCCAGTTGTAATGGTACTTTGAGATATGCATCTAAACAATCACAGCATGTATCTTCAGTTGAATCTTGCAAGAAACCACCATGTACTTTCTGTCCTCATGAAACAAGGGAGCCCACTTCCATTCCTCGTCTCTCTTTGCTTGTGGAAGTCTGGTGTCAATAAATATCAGACTGGTGGAAAATGCATCTTCTCCTTTTGTCATTGTGGCAAAAATCCCTGTGTTTATAATTTTGGCTATGCAGCCGGGTCATTTGCCACCCAGTCCTTGGTCCAAATGCTATTTGAAGCCCAGGGATGGGAACCATGGGGACCAAGGCTGTTTATGGAGACAGAGGGAATAAGGGGAGGAGATGAGGAATAATGGCCGTGGGTGGACGAGATTTACCGATAAGTAATAGATAACAAATACAAAAACATACTTACTGTAACTGTTACTCAGTTATTTCACCTGTTTACCAGTTATAGTACAATAATTTGTTTTCAACATTTAAGCTACAGTTAGAAGGTAAGTTAATGGCAGTGAATTAACAAATCATTAATCGATGGTTAATGAATAGGTAGACCTATTAAATAACTGATAGTGGAAAAACCTACATAGAAAAAAGTGAATATTAGATATTAAAAGGAAATTGAGAAGTGCACAGATGAATGCATCACCACCATCTTTTGTTGATCTCTGCCCCAACTGCGGGCTTGCTGCTTTATGGTTTCTGGCCCTGACCCACTTTAGTTAGAGATGGATTATGTCACTCAGTGAAGCGGCTCTTTCTTTCTTTTCTTCTGCTTTCATTTCAAAGGCTGCAACAGACATGTGTGTCATCCAGTTTGTAACATGTGTTTGCATGCCTCTGTGAGTGTGTGCATGCATGTGTGTGTGCTTGTGTGCTCGGGGTACATTGCTAATGAAAGTGCTACAGCTCATGGCTCACAGTGCAGCCACCTGGACAGTATAGTCCAAGTCTAATTTTAGCATCCGTGGGCACAAACGCAAACTGACACTGGCTTTGTCTTTTCTCTGTGCCACACTGACACACACACACTTGTTCACTCAAACACACAATCACACACATACACTGGTGTGCAGCTGTTTGAGGGGGGTTAGGGGGTTTTGTTAATTCTCTTTCTTAGTTTTCTGTTTGTGCTGCAAACTAGTAGGTGGACAATTATGCACCAGGGAAGTTAGAGCATAAATTCTGAGGGGGACAGAAAACAGACAGGAGTGTAAGCGTGAATAATTGTCTTTCTTCTTGATTAAGTAGTTAATGCCAATGGCTACTTAAGGGATTGTATGTACTTTATCTTTGATATTATGTGACATCCCTGCATCAATAAAACCTTCAAATATACTGCTCCATATTTCTCAGGCCGTGCTGTACTGTAGCAGCTGCTGATGAAGAGCTTATGTTAGCACATCTTCAGTATTGTATAATATAGGGCTGCGAAAAACCTACATACAAAAGTGACAGTATTATTTGTTATCACTCACTTCAATCTGTAATCACTCATTGTACTCATCGCGGTGCTCAACTGTGATGCCTCCTTCTCTTCTCTGTATATTTAGACCTTGTATTGTTTTTTCAGGTTTGTACTCACTCATCCCCCCCATAAAATTTTAGGTTTTTTCCAATCTGAATGTCAGTATTGTGAGTTCATTGTTATTGTGTCTGCCAGTCATAGGTAGCAAATCTGCAAATCACCTGCCTTCACCTACCTCTGCCTCTCGGGGGCCATTAGGATGGATGAGTCACTTCAAGAAAAGAGCTTTTTAAACCTCCTGTTTACAATATTCCCGTCTACCTCTCAGCTTGTCTGCTGTGTGACAGCATGCCTGTCTTGCATAGTTTTCTGTCTCCTTGTGTACTTGCAGCTTCTTTCAGCCTCTCTGTCCACAGGTTTTCTTCTTTCTTGTTATTGCGCCTACCAGCCCATGGACAGCTACACTAATTACACCTTGTCACCTTGTCTTTTAACCTGTCTGCCTGCCTGCCAGTATGTCCACATGCTTCTCCTTTTGCTAAGTCAACAGATTCACTCAAAACCGACAACAACTCGACACACCATCTTCACACACTTATCACAGGCTCCCAAGCTGAACATGCTCTGTCATGTTTACCACACAGAATAGAATGGTAAACAACATCAACATGTTTTTCCTTTTTGTTGATTCATTAACATCTCTTGATGGTTACTCATCAACAAATAATTATATATGTGTTTAAGATGCAGATCTAAGTGTTTCAAAGGGTTTTTTCCCCCCTCTCTTTTAACCAAAAACTCTCAACCCTCCTCAATCTCAGTGCTGTATTATCGTCCTTCCTACTTACTATGCATAGCAGCACAAGTCCTTCATTCAGAGTTTGAAGTGGCCAAGCCTGGTGCTCTGCTGTGACCGGAAGCACAAGCAGTGTGTCTGTGTGTGTATGTGTGTTTTGTTGGTTACTTGGCCAGAGCCTCTTCATCTCTTTCTTGCCCCATTTTTGATGCAGCTTGTTGAACAGCTTCCACTTCCCCAAACCAGATGTTGAACACTCAACATTGATCGGGCATTGATAAATGTGGCAGCTGAAAATGATCATTATAATGATATATCTTCATGGTTTAGAGACAACATTGAGATGTAAAATACAACCATGAAGAGAGGCCTCAGAGGCTGAAAGTAGACATCATATAATGTCACATTTTTAAAAGAACAAGGGGAAGACTGAAAAGTGTGATCAAAGGAACAACAGAATCAGCCGTCTGTCCTTTAGAAGCCCAGTGCAGTGCTCCTCTGTCGCCAGTGTGTATAATTGCACACTGAATTAATGTAAAGAACTTAATATGTTACCTGTATTCTGGTTCCATAATGAAAGGGAAATCAATCCTAATCCTTCACCTTAAGATACATTTTATTAGTACTGAATATGTGGCTGTAGATTATTAGTATACTTATCATTATTATTATTATTATTATTATTATTATTATTATTATTATTATTATTATTAACTTCTGAGTGAATGCACATTGCATTTGTTTTTGCTTAAATTAGTTTGTGCATCATGAGTAAAATTAAAGCAAATCTGTGTAAATACATTCTGTAATATGGATCACTGAAACCTTCTGGAAGAGGTGTGACTTTTTTATCTTCCATCTTCTTCATACAACAACAAATTGAATTTCACTAGTAAATCTTAAAAAAAATGTTAGTGATCAACTATGACCCGACCATCTAGTTGGTACATAACTTTGGTATTGGATCAGTGTTCCAAAGTTAAATTTATCAGTCATAAAATGAAGTAATAATACCTTTGTTGTTCTTGTGGCAGGTAGTGACTGCACGTTATAATTGTACTATCCCCAGGTGTAAGTTCACATGCTCAGTAGGAAACCTTGAAATACGGTATTGTGCATGTGGACTCGATTTAATAATGGGGGGAAACGGGTGTGATTGCAGTGTTTCAATGCTGGCTTTTTTTTGCGTTATGGGCAACCACTTCCTGCAGGTTAAAGGGTGGACCTCATAGAACTATAATAATAACACACTTTCTGCTGCAGTGGGCTGTGTTCCTCCTGCTGTAAGTTTGTTTTCAATTCCGTTTTTATTTATCCTACATGTCTAAGAAAATCCTCAACCAAGGATTCCAAACTATTTTCAGACCAAACCAACATCAGAAAAGTTTTTTCCTTGTTTTATTTTTTTTTGGCAGTGTCCTACTACGTTTGGCCTCATGTTCTTTGGCTTTTCCTGGTATTACATTATCACGTCTTGAGAGCAGGTCGCAAATTACGTTAGCACTTTCGCTAGCATCCCTCTGAACGGAAGCTATTAAGTCATTAAACCATGTGTGCAGCACACACTGTTATTTCCCTCTCCGTTAATTAAACTGTGCCTTGCGCATTCATGTATACCTTCACATTCATTTTATCCAATCAAATTTAGGTGCTGCTGTGCTCTAAACGTGGAAAAATTCATGTGTTGCTCTTTCTAAGTTGCTGCATTGTGGGTGATATTAAAATATAAAATCTTGAAATGTTCTGAACCCACATTACTCTTATTTCTTAATTGTATCGTTAGTGTCAGCTTTTCCTGGTCTCTATTTTGTAAAAACAGATATGTTATATGACGAGAAGACATGCTCCCACATGCTGCTTTCTGTTTGCCACGATTTTATGCACACACTTTAATCAGTACAGCTGTAAAGCTGTCAGCGCTTGCTTGGGGGCACCAGTCAATATACAGGCCAGTGAGAGCGAAGTATTAATTTAAGAAATCAACTTCAGCTTAGAACAGAGTCGCTACTTAAAAAATGTGCCTGTGACAAATTGAATTAAATATGGCCTGCTGAAATGATTTGCCACCCGAAATCAACACAATTGGCTGCTGGGTGGCATCAGGTACAAAGTAAATAAGTGGACAGAGGCCTTGATTTATATTAATATTGGATGTTTTCTACAAATTTTTATAACATCACACTCTGTCCTTCTCTCACTTTTACAAAAATGGGTGGTTGGTGCACCCTAACTCCTCATCCTGCAACCATGAATATTCATTAACCTCTATTTTTTTCTAACGTGTCTTAAAATTACCTTTGCGTAAATAAGACTTTGAATTTGAGCTTGTGAGTACACTGGGACATTTATTTGAGCCTTGACAGCAGAAACAAGGCCAAACACATTTGCAGGATCAATCAGAGGGTATTTCTGGGTAAGACTAAACGGTCAGGAGGAGGCCTTTTTGGATCAATTTCTCATAGAAATCTCTCATTTCTCAAGATCAGGGTAGTGAAGCAAAGTCTTAAGTAAGAAGTGGATATGTGCCAGTAATTTTTATTTGCTCGGATGATGATATTTGTCTGTAATTTATGAGTGGAGTCAGTGGTGTTGAATTGGGGTAACAAACAGAAGCATGATACCTTGTCCGTGTGACTGTTAGTGAGAGGTTGCATCAGGTTACTGCTCTCAGTCTTGGTGTGTGTCTGCCCGTGGAACGAGGAAGAGATAGGCTAGTCGTGAGATGATGTGATGAGTTTGCAGCCACACGAGCGAGCAGAAGAATGAGAATCAAGGAATCATCCAGATGAGATGGAGGGGGACTACTGGGCTTTCATCTGGGGTAAGAAAGAGACAGGGACACTTCAGATCGTTTTACTATATTTTGCGAAGTCAGCTGGATATAAAACTTTTAAAGGGGGGTAATCATAATCAGTGAATATTATGAGATAAGGTTGATTTTGTGTAGCCATGTTTTTAGAATATACAGGCAGTGCAACTGATCCTGAGTTTGCATTTAAAACTTGAGCTTGAGTCATCACAAGTTTATTTGGAATCAATTTAAAGTATTTTTCATTTAAAGTATTTAGTCTTAAGTTCCATTCTTCATCAGATATGATTTAACAGTTTGTTATATAAAGCTGAAGACATAACCTTTGACGATGGCGATATGTCCATGTTTTTGTAGACCAAATGAGTAAACTAGAAAATTAACAGATTTAATGTTGCTACCTTAAAAGCTTGCAATTTTGCTTTGTGGACAGAATACAGTGTCTGTCATTTACCCTTGAATGCTTACCTGTGTCCTTCAGTTACACTCAAATTGGGTTAGATGCAGTCAGTGTTCACTTTCTTTTCAGGACAACAGTGTCTGTTTTAAGGTTCAGAATTTGTATTTAAGGCCAACAATTCCCTCACCATTTGTTTTGGCAGTCTTGTCAGTGAGCTGCTTCATTGAAGCAGCAGGAGATCTGACGCTTTGTTCAGGGACACACTGACATGTCTATGTGAAGTGATTTGTGAAAGAGAGAAAGTGTTTAATTCTTCAGCACAGTTTTTTAGGCCAGGGATTCAAACTGGCAACTGTAACATTGCAGATCTGACATGCTGCAGCATCTTTTTGGAAATTTTTATGTATTTACGGGTAGCTCTCTGCTCCATGGCTGCCCAAGCTATTCTTGTTGTATTCACTGTGCATTGATTTTTACAGTGCTAATGAAATTTCTACTCCTAAAAGAGGCCTTGAGGAATCCAAGGCAGGCTGTCGTTCCATTTGCAATGCCCATGGACACATATTTATTCCTGAAAGCCAGCATTCACCTTCACACCTCCAGTTTCTCAATAATATATAAAGATGTTGTCTTTTATCTGCTGAATGATAGATGCCAAACTGCTGACCTCACCCACCCACATACACCTCTTTTAGTCACGCCTTTGGTGTCTCTTCTTCCAAAAATTCACTTTTTTTTTTGTCCTTTTAGGATTGAAAAAACGTACCAGGAAGGCCTTTGGGATACGGAAGAAAGAGAAGGACAATGACTCTACGTAAGTACTGTCTCTAATGTGTGTTCCAGTCACAGAGCATGTTATTTGTTTCACTGCTGGGAGTAGTTAATTTGTGAAATTAGATTGATACACGGGAGCAGCTTCTACTCACATTACAGCAGATTGAAGGGATTAGAAATGGGCAAAACAATCATAGCACACAAAGTACAGTCTCTGTAAAGTACAGTCTGCAAAGTCAATGGAGTTGCATTGATGTATTGTGCATTTTATCAATTATATACAATATGATTTGCCAAAAACTTCAGTTATAATTGTGATCCACCTCAATCCACAAGCTTTCTCTCCTAGTTTGAGAAATGTTTCTAGGAACATTCAGACATGAACCAGCCTACAGTCTTGTATACTACTTCCAATTTCTCTAATATTTCAGTCAGTGACACCATTTAACTGTATGTTCTGGAACCTTGTGAGATAGAGATGCTTTGGGCTGTGCTAAAACCCATGTGTATTTCCAGGTCTTTCCTTCTCAGGTTGAAGATTAAGATTAGATAGATTTGTTGTACCACCTCTGGGCATGCTGACCATTGTCAGACAATATTCACTGATGACTTTGCTTTGAGAAATGATCTCTTCCAGGCAGCAGCGAGACTCACAATATAATTTGGCCCAGTTGACACAGTCACCCTGCAGGCATTCATTCTGTTCATGTTTGAATGTAGCGTGGATCCTTGTTATTTGGGGAGGCCAAGTCTAAATGTCATAAAATGTCACAAACGACATCTCTTGTAGTATTATGTTATTGTATCAGCGAAACTGCCAGTTTGATGCCTACATGACTCAACTCACTGCTCAAAAGGTGCAGTGTGTAGGATTCAACAAAATCTATTTGTGAAGTTGCGTGTTGCAGCTGAATATCTCTCTCCTCACTCGTTCCTTCCAAGCATGTAGAAAACATATGGCATTCTTCACTTATCATTGAAAAAACAGACAAAAATATGTGTCTATTATAATCATAGAGGCTCTTTTTTTTGTAATGAATCTCATACATTTAAGTGGTTGTCACTCAAAAGAAAAAAGTTGCATTACATTTTTGCCAAAAGGAAATAAGTTCACATAGATCTTACACACTTGACCTGTAATCTGTGTGGTGTTTCTGATGTACTGTAAAAGGTCAACATACTGGGATGTAGTGTTTATGGTAAAGGTGGAAAGTAAGGTTATATTTTCCCTGAAAACCTCAGCTCGACTTTCACTCGCTTCAATCTAGTTCATATTTTACATTCTATGTCATTCTTTGACTCTTTCTTTCATTTCTCACAGGGGGTCCCCAGAGAGAGAGAGTGGTGTAAGTAATAAAATATTTTTATAGTTATCAGCCATTTTATTCACAATTCTTCTTGAGTTATTAATGGAGGAAATCCACACTGGTGATTGATTGGTGCATCGTTTTTTCTTTCTGTGTCTCTTTCTTACCTACTAGGAACCCCAAGAGGTTGAATCGGTACTGAGTTTGGTGCTATTCTGTTAGAGCATTAGTAACAAAGAAGTGTAGTGTGTAGATCTTAGATGTGTTAGAGACACCACAGTGCTTTCTTGACTTAATTAGGCAGCAGCCGGTGCTGCTGTTTCACGTATCTTTTCATTAGTAGGCTGTAAGTGCAGGGTTTGAGGGAGATTTGATTTTTCCCCACGATATTTGGTAATGAATAAACCTAAATATTGTACTATTATATTTCACTATTTGCTGTGTACAGGGCAGCAAAGTGCTTTAGAAATGCCCTGACTAGACTTCTTTCCGATATTTTCTTCACTAAAACCTTCACTATGAACATCTAATTAAAAGCAGTTATGTTTTATTGACTTGAGCTTGGAATTGTGAGAAAACAGACAAAGAGAGAAAACACTGTGTCACGCAAGGTGATTTTCTGAAAACACGGTCAGGGTTTGAAGGCCTGCATTAGTTTCACAGAAGCTTCACTGTACTGTGCTTTTTAATAATTCCTCTCCTTTCAGTCTCAGAAGAGGACCAACGGGGCCCCGAATGGCTTCTACGGAGATATCGACTGGGACAGATATGTGAGTAAAATCTCTAATGTAAGATTTTATTTTTATAGTGAGTTTACATGGTGATTCAGCTGATTGACTCAATATCAACTAAGAATCTGCTTCAATGTTGTTTTCAGTGGTACTGATTTATGATATAGAATTGATCTTTATCATAGCAAAATCTATATTCAATTAAATCAGTGATCACAGATTGTGAATCAAGTCAAGGCCTTTTATTACTACTATTTGCTACGTTTTACTGCTTACATTGATTAGTACTATTATGTATATGCTCTTAGACATGTTTCATTTAATTTATATATATAAGATTTACTCACTTAACCTTCTGTACACTGTGAATCAACTGCTGTTTCTGTTAGACTTTGTTTTTCATCCAGTTAATGTCACACAAATGTGTTTCTGCACATAACATGACGTGTTCACTGACTCACTGTTTGTTGCAGAACTCTCCTGAGGTGGACGACGAGGGCTACAGCATCAGACCTGATGAGGAGTCAGAAGAAGATATCCTGAAAGATGCTCGCTATGTTTTTATTTCACTGCCAAGTCACTTGAGCTTATTATAAACAGAGTATACGAATTGTTAATACAGTATTTGTTAAACTATCACATACTGATCATACTATCAAATACTACTTCCAAAAAATTTGATGTGGCTGCGGCAAACTAGTGAGAGACAATCTTTATAATCAGAAACACACACCACTTGACATGGTGATAAAGTGCGTCAATAGCATGCAATTAACAGATGTCTAAATACAGATGCATAGACACATCATACAAAGGAGTCACAGAAGTATGAGTCATCCCTGCACATGAACAGGAGGTTGCAGAGAAGTGAGAGAACCTCACAACCTCTTTGTGAAATCAATATGCTGAGTTTCTGAGCAGGGGTAACAGCGGTATCTGATTTGTTCATAGTATTTTGTCACTGCTATAGTCATTCAGAGAGATTATTTATGTTTTTAGGGCAGAAGCACTTCAAAATAAAAGGATTTCAGTCTAAATATTAAACCATGGAACTTGGAAACTGACAAAGCGATATAATAAGTATGTAAACATACACATACATTGATTAGATGTTTCTGGTTTTAGATGCCCCAACATAATTACATAGGTAGAGTCTGTTAGACTTTTTCTTACATAGGTAAGAAAAACTCTATTGTAGGAAGGACACTGCTTTCCTTGACACTGCACTCTCACTTACCACCAAGAAGACCCACTTCTTCTCCTCCGACGAGTCAGAAGGAGAGGAGGACCAAAAAAAAAGGTTCAAAATCAAGATCAAGCCACTGCCGTCTGATTGCGTTGTAGCAGCACCCTCATTCGACGAGCTCAAAGCCTCCATAGGCAACATATCTCTGTCTCCATCACCTCTGGTGAGTAGCTCTGTTGTTACTGCTCTCTCACTGCTGGATTCATTCACAGAGAGCTTAGTTGAAGTGTTACGATGTTAATAATGTGCATGTGCAGAAACGTCACCCCTGCTTCTTATCTTCTTAAACTGCCTGCTCAGATATAGCTGTGTTGTACTGATGTTGTCTTACATCCTGATGATTTTTGTTCCCCTCGAGATTCTGCATGATTTGTGTGCTTGTATCCACTGAGGTTCGTTTCATTCTCTACCAAAAATATATGTTCTTCTTTCCTCAACTGTTTTCGGATTCCACAGGGGTCGCTGCTTCTCTTTCCTTTGGTCTTTACATGACAGAACTGGTTCGTGATAATGAGCCAGTGAACAGGAGTTTGTTATGTCTCTGGCTTGAGCCCTAGATTTAAAACCACTATCCATGTCGCTCTAACGACCAGGGTCAACTGATTATATGATTCCATACTGTTAATTTGTGTTGCCTGTGATACTTGCTCGTTTTTGCCAGTGACCTCAATGCTCTCCCATTCAGACTGGTGTCATTTAACACAGTGCAGACGTCCCAACACAAGAGACACCATCTGAGGATGTGCTGCAAGCCAAAGAGTAGGGTGTAAAGGTCGTGTTTGAAGGGATGCAGCTTTGTGAGGAGTCCAAATTTAAGTTCTACTTCCTATAGACACCCTGTAATCAGCAGCAGGAATCTAAAGCAGATGGGCTTCACTGCATTTCTAGCTCCATAATTTGTATGTCCTCCACTGAGTGTCTTCCTTAAATAATTCAGGTTGGAAAGTGGGCACTATGAACCTGTGTGTTGGTCTGCCGCACAGTGAGATTGTCTGTGGTCATTTGAGCTTTTGTCCTTAATAATTTAATCTAGACTCTGTGTGTTCACCCTGTAGATCAGGTGTGAAGTTGTTTTCGTGTCAGTAATGGCGGTATCTGAACTAAAACTAATTTTGGTCCCTTTGAGTTTTTTTGTGCTCACAAATGTAACAAAGTATGACGGGTAGAGACCGGTTTCTATCACTAGTTTTCATGTCACCTTCAGTTCCAAATGTGGGTGTCGCAAAGCTTTATTAATATAGAATGACCATTAATCAGGCTGTCACATGATCAGATGAATACTAGGCATGTCAGATATTTTGGTCTTGCAGTTTCTCCAGAGATATTCTTAAAACCATATAACATTGTTGAGTACTATGTAGTATAAGTTTCCTTCATTCTTTGACCTCAGACTCCATCAGTTTGTTCTTGCTTTTTGATGCTGATTGCACACACTGGCTTTATTTTATCTACAATAATGATTGCAGATTAAATGCACTATTAATATGCTTTCCCCTTGAATCATCTAACATGTCCACCCATGTCTTTTTCATCTGTGTCTGTCTCTTATCCTCTGCTGCCTCTAATGATGATGCTGACTCTGTAGAGGAGTCCGGTAAGCCTTTGCTTTGCATGTTGTTTTTGCATGTTTTTTATATATGACTGTTAACTTTTCAATCTTTATAATTGACTTAAAATCTGCCCTATGTTAATAAATATCTACATGTGGTTAGATATTATTAACCCAGTGTGTAATTACCAGAGGTTTTATTACTGGCCAATGTTATGTGAATGCATGTCATTGTGGTGTTTAATAGTGTATACACAAATGCATGCATTTAACTACTCCGTTATTGCACAGGAAAGTTGATTTGGATTTCGTAGTTACCTGTAGTTCAGGAGGATGTCACCGTCTTTGTCTTTGTTCTGGAGTTTTTTACTTTCCATTTTTTTCTCCAAAAAAAACAAGACTGCAGGCAGTGAAAAAGTAAAGGAAAAGGGCAGAGACTGAGTTAAAATGTTACAAGTCACAACACAACTCATCTTATATCATGTTGTTACCCCTTCTGTTGAAAGACGTACCGTATTTCGTACTTCGATGACTAATTCCTCATGTCTTCAAGTATTAGCCTAAAGTGTTGGCAGCCACATTGCAGTCTGAACTCTCCTCAGGCAAAATCTCTCATTGAGTGTTAATGAACTGTTACAGTCACAAAAAAACCCTGCCATCTATAAATACAGAAAAGAATCTCTGAAATGGAACTAAAAAAAAAAGCTGCTTTCTTACATTGTCTGATCTCACATTCACAAAGGTGTTTGGAATGGTCCATTTTGACACTGACATATGTGCAAAGTGAATATCAGCAAATGATCAAGGCTAAAAGGTCACAGCGTGTGATTCTTAGAACTTGTTTTTCCTGTTTTTATACAGCAGGAACATGCACATTAGTTAGACAAATAGTTGCGTTGTATCCTGCAGCAAAGCATCCAATAAAATTAATCCTTACTTCCAACATACCCCACCCCTTTGTTGCGTCACTTTAATTAATCATGGCTCACTGCACAACTGGAACAACCGTAAGAGTTCGGAGTGGAGGGAGATGGCCTTGATGCAAAGTGGGTTGAATACAGTCAGATGGAGACATTTCATCCGATTGCAGTGGCCTCTTAATACACATGTGTCTTGCTACACAGGACTTATTGATCTTTTGCATTCATAATAAAGTATATCTTTAAGCTTCAGGCTGCATGAATAATTTATCAAAACATCTTTGACAGATGAACATGTTAATAACCTGTCCCCAGATCTGACCCAGCAGGGCAATATTCTTCCTATTCTCCTGATACATTACACTATGTCTGCTTTACTGATTTGTCACTCTCTGACCAGGTGTCTCTTCTCTCTTCCTTTTTGCTGGTCACAGAGACGTAGCCCGGTAAGTTTCTTTTTATTTTATCTCCTTGGGTTCAGACTAACTATTTCACATGTACTGTACCCTCTTGGTTGTGAGCTCATCCTTGGTGTCGGAAGTACGTAGATGGTTCAGTGGCTGAATCAGTGGGTTGCTATTGTTAGCTAATTTGTTGTGATGTTATCATATTTAAACACATACATTAATACATTTACACACGCGCACTGTAAATACTATATACTTTCTCTTATTCTAAAATTCACGGGTACACTTGTGTACTTCTTTTTGATCTTGAGTGGCTTCATACTTAGTCCATATAGTGGGAGAAAATTTGCACTTGCGACAGATGGAGCTTTGATGTCTCACTTCAGTCCCTGCCCATCATTGAGGTATCTCATCTGCTCCGGTCTCCTCGTTTCGCTCTCTCTATATCTTCTCTCTCTCTCATGGTGAATTCATACATATGGTCACATTCAATACATGCAGGTTTTAAGTTTCACCGCTGGGTTACTTAACATTTTCTCTTTTTATGGCCTTTATCACCATCACATCTCTTCTAGTCCTGAGACTAAGACTTCAAAATGGTGTTTTGAAAGCAATTTTTCTTGCTATTATCCTACTAACACACAATGTTAAAGTCAACAAGTTTTATAGTGATTCATTGTAGAATTTCTAATGATGAATACTATTGCTGTCACCTGGATGTGCAGTGTTCAATTTATCTTTTTTAAAGCACGTCTTTTTTTGATGATGATTCCAGTAACCAGTAACCATAATCAGTGTGACAAGAATCATGCAGCTCAACTATGTAGATTATACTTTTGGGGGATTTAACATGGTTATAGTCAACATGTTGATGTCATAGAATGAAAGTTATAAGTGTAATTTTTGCACAAGTATATCTGAGGATGCCACGTAACTTAATCTCCTTGTTATCAACGTTCTGAGAGTCAATGTGTTTGTGTTTTCACATTTCACTATTTTCTTCTTTTGTCAGGGCTTGAAAAGAAACACATCTAGTAAGTATCAACCCTGCTGCACCCCAGACCAGGCATATATTTTAATCATAATGAATAATAAGATTTTATTTGGGGCTTCAGGTGAGGAGATTGCCAGACCGAGACGCATTGTCCCCACTGTTCCCACTGTGGCCCCCACACCGGCTCCAGCACCACAGCTCCCCAGGTATGTACGTCACTATTTCTTGACTGTGTGAGTACAAGCTACTCCACATGGGTTTTTTACTACTGTGTTTTATACTTCTGTATTCTTTCTTGTTTGGACTGAGCCCTAGTGCAGTTTTCTTATTCATTACACAATGTAATAACTGTTGAAAGTTGAGTAATATAAAAATGTGTGTGGTCTGCCACATTAAAACATGATGCCACAAAATGACTTGTATAATTGCTGCATAAAGACGTTTATATCAACATCCTTTCCTGCATTTCCTGTGTTGCAGCAGTCAACAAACACCAGTCCCTGAAGACACCACAGCCTTATTTGGGCCTCCTTTGGAAACTGCGTTTGGAGCAGAACAGAAAGTTGAAGGTAGCCCTCTTACTGTGTTGCTGATACTTGAATGCTTGTGAATGATTGTCTTCATGCGATTGTCTTTGTTGGTTCTGTTGACATTATTTTACCAACGTTCTTTTTGTCAGGCAAAAATGCTCTCTAAACACACACTTATCATTTTTCTCCAAGGCTGCCAGCGAAAACCTGCTCGACTGTAATGGCAGATACTCTTCCTCCCCCCTCCCTCTCATCTAGTTCTGTAACATTATTGTTCTTCCCTCAGGTGCACTGTGCAGTTGTGGATTTTCTCCAGCTGTCTTTGTTAAACCGTTGTTGAAGTTGAAACAGGCAGTGCGTGGTCACGTTCGCGAGCACACCACAGCTTCTTCATATGCAGATTCTGCCATTACCCGCTTTCATTATTGAGTAGGATTTAGCGACGCAACTGCCATGTCAGGCATAACTTGATGCATATTTACTTTATAAATCCAGACTCATAAAGCAGCTCTGCCACCGACACTGCTGACTCATAATGTTTTACTTTGTCTGTCGTGATGCTTCTGTCTTCACATGATATATATATACAGAATGTCTTGGTCCCTGAAGGGTAAAGAGTAGATTTGTGTGATTATTATCTGTGATGGAGACAAAGTCCCATCATGACATATTAAACAGGAACACTGATTTTATTTTGTGTATATGCTTCCGCCCAGTCACAGTAAACATGGAGATGAAATATAATTGCCCAGTAAGGCCTTTTTGAGTACTGACTTTTAAACATGCTGCATCAGCTTTATTGGCCATGTATGTGAACACATACAAGGAATTTGACTCGGTTTTATCTTGGTTTTATCCAGCACACGCTGTACATTAAACATGAACATCAACAACATAACTTAACATACATTCAACTTGAAAGGACAGCAAGAACAATAATTTAAATTCAAGTATTAAGAAGTAAAGAAAGGCCTGTTTGCTTCAGACAATAAATTGTTTATCTTTTCTTATTTTCACTTTTCAAAGTTGTGAAATATAAATAATAAAATATCCTTATCAGTCATCATTTCACCAAGGATTGGTATTGTCCTGATTGTTATCATACGATCTCTTATTGAGATGATGTACTTGTGCTTAGAGTCTAATACTCTCTCTAATGACATGACCATGATCAGGGACCATAAAAGTGAAGTTAAGAGTGAAGTTATTGAGAATGAACTGCATTTGTAGAAAAGTAACTCTTCATTGTGACACTTTTGTCACTTTTAGAAATCTGTCACAGAAAACTGGTTTGTAACGTCATTTTCAGCTTCTTGCATATTAAGTTGAATTATTCACCTATCATATATGCATTGGCAAAACTAATGAGTTCTCCTTAAGTAACAACACATTCTAACTCTTTATTGACATATTGATCTTTTTCTACTTCCAAACCTGAGACAGTGAGAAATACTGTATGTTTTTGTTGTAATGCTGCTGACTTGGCCTGTTCTTTCCCCTCCCGAACTTAGTGGTTCTGTCAGAGTCAGATGTGTGGGGTGTTCCTCTGTCAGGGTCTGAATCCTCTTTGACAATGTCCTTCCCAACAGGAAGTAAGTTCTATAAAATCCCGGCGTGTTGTGCTGTACTTCCTCTTCTCCCTGGAATGACCGCACTGACCCATCAGCTCACCTCATGAACATCATCCAGATTGTCAAACTAACGGATCCAGACATAATCCATTGCTCATCTAACTGGTTGTTAACCCCTCCTCCCCCACTGCCACTCCCTGCATTTGGCATGGTGGTGACTGAATGTACCAGTGTTGCATGGTGGATGGTTTGTGGGTTGAGCCCTTACCTCAAGTTATCTTGATTGTATTTGGCAGGTGGAAATAATACCTGTAATCGTGCGTCTTAAACTTACAGTCTTTGTTATAGGTTTTGTTGTTACACGTTTATCTATAAATCCTTCTATTTCTTTATTTTTTGCCTTGTATGCAGCCAAGTATAATTCCCAATGATGTGAAAAGTCCATTTACCTTTTACACACACACACGGGCTAATGAACATGTCACAGAGTTGATGTCACTGTTGATTAAGCTCCATATTTGACTTTTATAACTGACTATTTATTGTTGCACTCTGAATCTCTCATCTCTGAAGCACCACCACCACTTCCTCCCAAGAATGTCCCCCTCTCACCCCCAACGACTGGCCCTCCCTCTGCAGAAGAGGCTGGTAAGAAGTGTTCTTATCTATTTCTGCCTTTAGTTATATCACACCAACTTTTACATTTAATCTCAGAAGCGTCTTTATCTCCCAACTGTCTGTCTCTAGATTTCAGTCAGTCGTTTTGCTTGTCTGTCTTTTTCACTTTATCTCCCTGTGTAAATTTACTCTTCACACACAGACTGTGATTGTTCACTGGTTGTTTGTCTTTCTGCAGTGACAGTGGAAGAAGATGGCAAGAACCCTTCCATAGTAGACTTGGACAACATTTTTGGACCAGAGCAAGCCCTGGCTACTGTCGAGGATATAAATGACACTTGGGTCTGCTTCAGTGAAGAATCGTCTAAACAGCCACCTCTACCAGATGAACCTGCACCTCCAATCCCTTGCTCCCCACCTCCTCCAGAGGAACCAGCACCTCCTTTACCAGCCTCTCCACCTCCACCAGAAACTACTGCCCCTCCATTGCCTATATCACCACCTCCTCGAGAAGACCCTGTACCACCTCTCCCTACCTCCCCTCCCCCAAAACTTGACCCTGCTCCACCTCTGCCAACCTCCCCACCTCCCTCAGAAGAACCTGTTGCACCTCCCATCCCTTCAGGTCCTCCCACACCAGAAGACAGAAATCCTCTCACAAATGTCACCACTCCACCCCTTCCATCACCAAAAGATCTTGCATCTCCCTCTACCTCCTCTCCCCCTCCTCTCGACTTGCCTGCTAATGTCCCACCAGCTTCTGCTCCCCAAGCAAGCAGCTCTCCAGCAGTGAGTCCTTCCTCTGAAGAACTTGCACGTGTCGTCCCATCATCAATTGTCCTGTCTCAAGAGGTGAAGCCCAGAAACACAGACACCACCCAACCCAAAGAGGATGTAAGAGAAACAGCCAGCTCATCCAAAGATGTCAGTCAGGGGAGCAGGAGCACGCCTCCTCCACCCCCTCCTCCCACATACCGGACAGTGGTGTCATCACCAGGTCCCACATCTGGACCTGCTGGCACGAATAGTGGTGAGCAGACTGTATTTATATCTTGAGTTTTTAGATCTCAATTGAAATTATGATAATTTATGAGTTTTGTTGTCAGTTTGAGGACTAGTAACATCTAATTTAATAATGTTTTTATAAATAATCATTGTATAAGTGTTTTACATTTGTGACTTGTTTAATTTGATAGCAACAGTGACAGACGGGACAGGATGAGAAACCAGTGCACCCAACAGTACATTGGTTTGATTGGAATTGATTATTGCAGAGTGCTGAATGTCTCCGTTTTCTCACTTCAGATCTCTTGTTTGTTAATCTCGCACAATCTGAACCATGGTTCTGCATTTTTGTCCTCAGAAAAGATGTCACAGTCTGTTCTGCTTGGATGAACAGTAATATTGAGCTACAGAGCTGTGTTATTTTTAGAGGGTTTTGTTCTGACTCCTAATGCACTTGCAGTGTCTTTATAATGTTTTTTTTCAATTAATCCTGTTGTCACTTTGTTGATGGAGTTGATAATTTCAGGCCGTAGTTTCCAGTGTTTTTCTCCAGGGCCTCCCATTGGCAGATTGTGTGTGTGTGTGCTGGCACAAATCAGAGAGAGCAAGCACAGTTGGGAAGGACTGATTGAATGAATATAAGAGTCTATTTGTAATGCTGTAATGCTTTAAATAGCACTCAACAGGTTAATTATTTAGTTTAATTCCCCAATAGGCACAGTAAAAACAACAATAACAAACATTCATGCATTGCTGGCAGTGCAGCATGCATCATTTACATCTGCAGATGCAGTCTATTGTGCCCTTGTGTTCTTGTGTAATTTTCCAGACTGAATGAGTGTGATGTGATTGAGCTGCTTTGTGTTTCTGCTCTTCCCCCGCAGGTTCCTCTTCTCCAGTGCGACCTGCTACTCCTTCATCAGTCAACTCAACCCCACCACCTCCTCCACCTCGCCCTCCTTCTCGGCCCAAACTTCCTCCTGGGAAACCAACCATAGGAGATGCAGTAAGTTCTACAATTTCTTTGTGCTATGTTATTGTTGCTGCAGTGTTTTTCTGTTACCCAGTGGGGGAGTTCAGTCATTACTTTGCTAAGTCTTGTAACTCAGGCAGTCTGAATCACAGCTACAATAAGTGTTATTGTCAGAGTGTATCACAATCAGTGCTTAACTTAATTTAACTCCACCTTTTCTTATTTTTTTTTTCTTTTTAGAGTCGCCCCTTCAGCCCGCCAATACACTCAGCCAGCCCTCCTCCCGTCGCCCCACTGGCACGAGCTGAGAGCACCTCTTCAATCTCGTCCACCAACTCAATGAGTACTGCTACTACACCCACCGTTGGTAAAGAACTGTCCGTGTCTGTCTCAGGTGTGTGTGCCCCATCAGCTGTCGCTGATCTGCTCAACCTCGGCTGTTGCTATCAATGGCTGCTGAAGTTAAACGCTAATCATTGATTCTTTATACTGGCTCTTGCTTTCACTTAACTCATTCCGAGTGCAAGGAATCATTTATCTATTTATTTGTTTGTTATTTATTCTTTGTCATGCCATTATGATTAATAGTTTTCTTTTCCCTGGAGGTTCTGACAGTTTCCTAGCAGTGCCTGGTCACTGATGAAAATTAATATACAGTTAGTTAAGCTTTTTTTTTAAAAAAAATCATTAAACTTCTATTATTATTTAGCGTTGCTATTTCTGTAAATAGGAACAAATATATTAGAACATGACAAATTGATTAGTCTTAACAGAAAACAAGAATTGAATACTCCCAAATATCATTTTTATTTGATTAGTTACTTAGCTGTACATAACTGTTGTTTCTGGATGATATTAGCACACACAGTCTGAGTGGGAGGTGAGAATATGAACAGGGTGTTAATTTTAATGCACAGACGTTGTGAGCAAACCTTCCTTTCATAAATTGATGACACAACCTCCGTCTTTACTCTCAATCTAACTATAGCACAGTTGGTGCTGATGGACCCCGGAGTGTAGAGTTGTGAGTTGATAACAGCAAATCTCAGTAGACTGTAACATGGCTGAGTCATGGATTTAAAAAGTACACACTCTGGAGGCAGCAGCAGATAAGACAGAAATATAGTCCCTGGTTGGAGTTTTGCTTTTTTTTAAGTAGATTGCAGGAACAAACAATGAAATAGCTCCACTCTGCAGACTGTAATATTAGAGAGAGTTTTATCGCTGAGGTGATTTTGCTGATGTTTTTGCTTTTAGAAAAATATAACAGGTCATACAGGACAATATTTATTCATTTTGACTTTGCTGATGCAGCAGGTGTATTTTGACATTTGAGACTACAGTGAGTTTGGAGTGATTAATTTTTTTGTTTAATGTTTGTGTCCATGACAAGTTTCAGTTTTTTTTAAATATTGTATTCATTGTTTTGATTTTGTTTTGTTTTGCCACTTGTTTTTCTCTCCATTTGTCCTCTGGATTGTCAGAAGATGATGCTTATGTAGAGAAACTGCCCACCTTTGAGAGACACATTGATTCATTAGCAGGTATAGTAAAGTTCTCTCAGAGGAGGGGACCGGTTGTGGAGTGTTCATTTGCCATGTTTCAATTGAATGCTGCTTATCCACAATGTATTCATTGAGGGATAAACACCTTTACTGAGTGATTTTGGACTTTCTTGACTAATGTGTCCAAGAGTGTAGGTGTAAGTACAGTGAGACAATTTTTCCCTTAAATTTTGATAAAAATATTTTGAATTATGTGATGCATTAACAAGGTCGTTGCATCATTGCCCTGATACCTACCGATTTAACCATATATATAGTAAAAAAGCATACATTCATTTTTCTCTTTATTTTAAAGCGGCAGCATTTTTCATCGAAATCATCCAGTTTGTTGCATTGTTTTGTGCTTGCCAACTCAACCTTCCCACACATTTACATTTTACTCTCTCTCTCTCTCTCTCTGTCTCTGTCTCTGTCTCTCTCTCTCTCTCTCTCTCTCTCTCTCTGTCTCTCTCTCTCTCTCTCTCTCTCTCTCTCTCTCTCTCTCTCTCTCTCTCTCTCTGCATATCTTCCGATTCTCATTATCATTTCACTTGTTTGAAATCTACCAGAATAAGTGAAAGTCATGATGAGGCAAAAAAAAGCTTCCCTTTCATTCATCTGCTGACTTGTGAGACGTTTCTCTCGTTTTATGACTCTGCACCACTGGTTGTCTTGCCATGCCGCCATGGCAACCTCCCATCTCTTTTCCTGGTGACATATATTGTGTTTGTGCTGTGCAGTCACTCCCATATTCCTCTACTCAGAGTCTGCACCATGAGCCTGCATTTAAATGTCTGTGGTGCGAGTTCATTGAGCGTGTCTGAAGAGATCCTTATGTGTGAACTCTTGAGCTTTATATTGTCTGTCTTTCTCTCTCTCTCTCTGTCTCTCTCTCACACACACACACACACACTCACACTCCTGCACACAGTCAGATCAGCTATGATGCTTAGAGTTGTTTGAAGTCTGGCGTGAGAATTGGGCCAAATTAGGCAGCCAGCAGCTGTTTGGTATTCATGCCATCGTCTTCTGTACTGCTGGTGTAGCACGACACAGCCTCAAGTTCAACTAGTCTCCACATTGGCCGTAATGCATCGGTCTGTCTCCCACACTTGATCCATGACGCCCACCTTTCACACCCTTCACATACGCACTCTGTAACCTCAGACGTCGCTGTTACCATCTAAAAAAACTTGCCCTTTTGTTCTCTTCATGAAGCTTGGCATTGTCCTCATAGTTCACCTCATACAACAATCACTCAACAACACACCTTCACTTACGAAACGTGGTAACCAAAGAATAATGTGGACTGGAGGATGCACATCCTGCTTAAAGTACTCATTGTGGTCTACGGTGAAGTGGGCAGATTATTTTTTTCGAGGATTCTATAATAACCAATTGGAAATTATATTTGTGAGAGCATTCTTAAATTACAGCATTTTCTCTCTGTCTGTGTGTCTGTGTGTGTGTGTGTGTGTGTGTGTGTGTGTGGTTAACGACTGCCACCTTAAAAAAAAAGGTCACATTGTTGGACCGCCTTTAGCTTTGATTACAGCACTCATTCACTGTGGCATTGTTTCCATAAGCTCCAGCACATCCCAAAGATTCTCAATGGGGTTAAGGTCTGGACTCTGGTGGTGGCCAATCCATGTGTGAAAATGATGTCTCATGCTCCCTGAACCACTCTTGCCACAGATGCATTGATGGAATAATCTGGTCATTTATTATATTCAGGTAGTCAACTGACGTCATTCTTTGGGCACATAATGTTGCTGAACCTAGACCTGACCAACTGCAGCAACCCCTTACCTATTTGCGTAGTTAAATCCAGGTGGCGACTTTTTTTTTGAACAAGCAGTGTATATATATTGTATAGAGAGAAACCATATAGTTCAGCTCCTTTTATTAGGAACATATATTCTGTAGAACCAGACTTGGAGATGTGAGGTGAGTTTGGGAGCTAGACTGTGGCGATGACGTGTCTGGTCTCAGGAACTTTGGTGGATCCCACCTTCATCATCTTTTCCCCTCTCAGGGTCCAGCGCCTGAAATTAGAAAACTTGAAGCTTTTTGCTCTGTGGTCCCAGTCTCATGACTGCCCCCTGCTGTGTGTCCTCAGACATAGCATTTCTTTCATCATTCAAAAAAGTGCAGGCCTGGAAGAAAGTGCAAGCTTGTTAAGACACAGAGTATGAGGAAATAAGTGCCAATTGGAGCATCAGCTGGGGTAGAATTACCAAAGCAGACTGCTGCCCCTGAAACTGGCAGCCTCCACGCTGTTTCCTTCAGGAACTCTTTTCAGGCTCTCTACCCTCAACTCCCTCTCTCCTGCATTATACATTACAAGTTGTACTATTGCCAGCATCCAGTGGCAACACACCTGGCCCTCACTGCAGCTGAGTCTTACCCTACCTCACACATGTAAACACTCATAAGAAACATGCTGTCTCACCCATGTTGTCAAATGTCCTGTCCTGCCAGTGTCTCAGCCATCCATCCCTCTTTGTCCCTGGCCTCCACCTCCACGTTTCCTCCACCTCACTGTGACGTGTGATAGACCAACCATGTAAGACTCACACTACTGTCCTTCTCTCCTCCCCCTTCTCACCCACTCCCCACCCCATCATCCCTCTTCCTCCTCGTCTTTCTCTCCCCATCCCTCAACCCCACACAGAGAATGACCAGCCATCCCTTGTATGGTTTGACAGAGGGAAGTTTTATTTAACCTTTGAAGGTAAGTTTCCTTTGCACCAGGGTAGCGTGCACACACACTCTTCCGAGGCTCATTTGTGCAAGCTTCGCCCCTGCCCCTGTCCTGCCCCTTCTTTCCTTCTCTTCCTCTTCTTCGTTGCAGTTGCCCCTGTCACCCTAACCCACACCATCCTAACCCTTGGCTCAGCCTCCTCATTCATGGTCAACTGCATACTGTTGTCATACGCTGCCTCCTCTTCTTGAATTTGCTCATTCTCATTTCGTCTGAGCTGACTACCTCTCATTCCCTGAAAAATAATCTTTCTTCATATACTTTACTAATCTCTTTGTTGTGACTATTTTTCTTTTTGGACATGTGGATTTGTTGGTTTCCTCTTTGGGCTCTCTGAACGTCTTTGATCTTGCTTCAACAACATGTCTTGAATAAGCATGCATATCGTCTCAGTCTTTTTCCTGTGTCTGTCCTTTCTAATACATATTTGCTCATTCACGTAAAAACAGATCCCGGTGTCAGTCAGTCAGTCAGTCAGTCAGTCATTATCTACCACTGTGCTGTGCCAATCTCAGCTACATCGGGCGATAAGCGGGGTGCACCCTGGACAGTTCACCAGTCCATCGCAGGGCCACACACAGATAGAGACAAACCACCATTCACTCTCACACTCACTCCTATGGTGTCTTTACAGCTAAAAATTAATCAAATAAAGGGAGAGATTTTTGTGAATTCTTCAGTCCGAGCAGAGAGAAAAAGTATCTTCCACTCACATGACCTGCTGTTTTCATGCCATTTTATTAACACACCCATTGTTCACAAGATTTATTTTCATTTCATCACGACAGATTGCACGTCATGTTTTGTTCCTCATTTCATTCAAAAGTCGAGGTTCTTGAATAAGAAACTGAAACATGCAGAATATCTGCTATTACACTATTTATGTTGTTGTTTTGGGGATTTAACTGAAAAAAAACCCACAAAAGTTTAAATGAATGGGCATTATTTGAGTGTGTGTGTGTTTTTTTTCAGTATTCTTAAGTATACGTATGTGTGTGTGTGTGTGTGTGTGCAGGCTGCTCCAGAGGGCCCAGTCCTCTCACCATGGGGGCTCAGGACACTCTTCCAGTGGCCGCTGCATTCACAGAGACGGTCAATGCCTTCTTTAAAGGAGCCGACCCCAGCAAGTACGTTAATTAGATGCAATAGCCCACTACGAAACAAATAAGCAGCAGAAATGCATATAAACATAGATATAAAAACATGTTAAATATTCTTGTCTGTTTCACTGTATAAAGACATGTAGAACATTACATCTGCACAATCATACAGACTGATGAAGTATGATGATTGTATATTTAATGGAACTGGTACAAAACAAATTATTTTAAATGAAGATACACTGAGCTCATGGAATCAATCAAAGGCAGTTTGAGGCAGTTAGTCCACTTTCATGAAGCATGGAAAAGAAATGGTTATAATCAAATAAACACTTAAATCAATCATGACTTCTTTTTCCCCTTGTACAACGCGTCATTGGTTATAATGCAGTCGTTAACAAATACATGAATAGATGTATTTGCATCTATTTATAACTCCATTCGAGTGTGTAAAAACCAATAAAATAAGCAATAAAAAAGCAATAAAGTGGTACTGAATATAATGAATATGTCGTGTGTAAAACTAAATGAGAAGGTTGTGATTAAGGCACAGTAGAGACAGCCCTATGTAAAGCAGAATAAGAAGAAAAAAAATTAATTAGAGACAATCAACAAAACTATTTAGTGTTGTATTTTGTTCACCATCAAACTCACTCCTCCCGATTTTTAATCTCACTGTGCTCTTCTCCTCCTCTTGCTCTCAGGTGTGCAGTGAAGGTCGTAGGTGAGATGGTTTTGTCGTTTCCAGCGGGAATTACGCGACACTTCGCCAATAACCCGTCCCCCGCTGTGCTAACCTTCAGCATAACCAACTTCAGCCGACTGGAGCATGTGCTGCCTAACCCCCAGCTCCTCTGCTGGTAATGACACAGCAGTGAAATCACCACCTCACTCTTAGATCAAATATTGGGTCTCAGTGAAGACTCTTCTTTTTTGGGATTATACTTTAACACTGAAAGCACCCTCCTAACATACATAATTCAAGTCTGAAATCATCATGTCTAATAGTTTTCATGCTTTTTAATAGTTTTATAATGTAACTAAAACTCATTAAAACCAAATTACATATTTCATCCTGCAAGTTTAACTCATTCAATATGGGTATATAATGCTCAAACAGACCCCTTGTACAGTCCTGTAGAAGCTGTATATAGGCAAATATTTCCAAATGTCCAAGTTTTTCATGACTATTTCACAGTTTTTAACCTTTCAAAAATGTAAAACCGCGGACATGTGATTAATGTATTACCCATTATATTTCTGAAATTGTGTTAAGGGATGCAAAAAAAAAAACCATCATGTGATAAATGGGTCCTTATACGTGATGCCATATGAAAGAGTTAAGTGATGACTAACAAGGATTAGTAAAGAACAGTGAGATCATTTCAGACGCTGTGTTGAGTCACTATGAGACCATTGGAATCTTCACACCAACCTTGACCAATGGTGACATTTTGTTTTTTGTGCTTTTCTGAGTCATGATTGCATCTGTTGTAAAATACTAAAAAAAACTTAATTGGCTCATATTAAACCAATGACAAAAAACACCAGACGAAAAACTCCCTGTTAGTCATGTACTGTATGATTCTTTACTAATTAAATTTGATCAATATTTATGTCTCGCAAGACAAGAAGTTAATCCAAATTGAGCTTTTCCTGTGTGTCACATGACCTCCTGTGGCTTCTGATCAATGTCTGTCCAGTGTTACATGTACTCTTACTCTGAAATATCCTCCTTTACACTTCAGAAAATTGCCATGTTTTGAATTATTGTGCTTTTCTACACACTTGTTCACCAGCGACACCACCACAGAAGCCCAGGCTGATGTCAAGGATTTCTGGGTGAACATGCCAAACCTGATATCCCACTTAAAGAAGGTGGCAGAGCAGAAACCACAGGCAACATACTACAACGTGGACATGCTGAAGTATCAAGTAAATAAGTTGTAGGACTGAGTTAAAATTGTGTTCAACTCACCACACAGTAGATAAAACTATTATATCGTTCTGTCTGTGTGTAGGTATCGTCACAGGGCCTCCAGTCCTCTCCTCTGAGCCTGGCAGTGAGCTGGAGGTGTGAGCCCACCAGCACTGACCTGAGAATAGATTACAAATACAACGGAGAGGCCATGACGACGCCTATGGCCCTCAACAATGTTCAGTTCCTTGTTCCTATCAATGGCGGGGTTTCAAAACTACAGGCTGTCTTACCTCCTGCCGCATGGTACGGTCTATACATTTTCTACATCTGCTTTGATGTGATTAATAACTAATAAGCTAAACAGGCTGATGTGGTATGTAAAGCTGGATGTAAAACATGGTGTTTCTTTTTTTTCCATTGTCTTTGTGTTTTTCATTGTCTTTGTGTTGTCAGTCAAACTCCAACCTATTTAGCGTCATCTCGCTTCGCTTTTCTAGCACAATGTTGCAGTTGCTGCTGTTTATTTTGACATAAAATTAAATGACTTCCTGTGTGCAGCGCTAGAATGTCACGAGTTGAAACACCACTATACTGAGAAAGGCAGAGAGAGTCATGTGGAGCTCATAGATATAATCAGCCTTGTATGAAGTCATTTCACAATGGTTTGAAACGAAGTGAGAAACTTAATGATTGATTGGCAGGTATTTTCTCCTTTCTCTTTTTATCCTGACAGGAATGCAGAGCAGCAAAAAATCCTTTGGAAGATTCCTGATATCTCTCAGAAATCTGAAAATGGAGGTAAGTACATTATGATTACATCATAACATACGGTGAAGACATTCAAGTTGATAAAAAGCATGATGAGACTTATAGTTTTATTTAAAAAAAAATCAGACATGGAGTTGTACAGTGTGCACCTCCTTTAACCTCCGAACTTAACCATTAGTCTGAATACGCTAGTTTAGTTATAACAAGTTTATACTTTTATGTACATGAAATTAGCCACAGCTCTGTAAAGTATCACATAATGTTGTCACTGAAGTAAAAAGGTGTAGAAAAACAGGCAAAGGGAAGACCACTGATGTTAGTTAGAATGTTGAACATGACTCTTAAGATGAGAAAAAATTAATCAGTGCTTAGTTTTTCATGAAGACCTGAGCTGTGTTATAGACCCTATTAGAACCTGCACCAGGATCCATGCAGATGAGCACAGGAGAAGGATATTTCCATGTGGACAGTTAACTAATCCTGAATTACAACAATGCCCTCATCTGTTCAAAACTGGTATTACACTAACACGTCACCTTATTTGCCATTAGGTCACACAACAGTGCCAACCTGAAAACGGTTACCAGACTGAATTCAAATATGAAATTTAATTTCCAGACCTGTTTAAGTAAAAGGATGGTGAATAATATGATTTAGTTTTATCGCCAAACAACAGGTTCAAACAGGGTTAGTTTTACCTGACACCTGAACATCCTGAAAAGAGTCATATTCTCTCTCAATGGTATCTGTTTTGTTATTTTAAATCATTTTAATGTCCTTTTACAAAAAGTAACCCTTTGATTATGCCTAATGTTAAATCTCATTCTGTGCTTCTTTGAAATCTATGCCCAGCAAACATTTTCTTTCTCAGACTCAAAAGCCTCTTCCTGCTCTGAGAAGCTTAATATAGCAGCAGCTTCAGACATCTAGGGCTGCTATGTGCATTTATTCTTTCAGAGCCAATATGTCAATTGAAAATCTGTCCAAAATACTTTCCAAAGGTTTTCTCTATTTGACTTTTTAATGATACCCTGAGTCTCTCTTCATCGTCTTTCCTCAGGTGTGGGCTCGCTGTTGGCACGCTTCCAGCTAACAGAGGGTCCCAGTAAACCGGCTCCACTGGCCGTGCAGTTCACCAGTGAGGGCAGCACCCTGTCAGGCTGTGACATCGACCTGGCTGGGCCAGGATACCGCTTCTCTCTCGTCAAGAAGAGATTTGCTGCAGGTTAGTTGGCGATTTGACCAAAGATGTGATAAAATAAGCCATAAAACTTCCACTCTCATCATTGACATATTCAAGTTCTAACTTCACCCTGTACCCAACTATATCAGACATATACCCATGATTTAACACAAAAGCTTATTTGTTTTTTTTAATAATTAAGTATGAAAACCTTTAGCTTGTTGTGATCAAAATACCAATTTACAGTATGTTAAACGGAGTATTTGTCCAAATAAATGTGTGTATTATTCTCTATTATTTTACTCATTTGTTGGTCAGTGCATCTTATTTTGCTTTACATGTATTTGTTTATTAATTGTCATTACCTCTATTATGTAATTAAGTAGCCTTTACTAGCTGCTGTGTGTCTCAGAAGTTAACAAATGTTAACAAACTCATTACAAATATCCTCTATTTGCTTTGAATTCCTGTTGGTGATGTACCCATGTGTTATACTATGATGGAATATTAGGGCCAAACTGAAGGGGAAAAAAGTCATAATTTTACAAGGATAAAGTCGTAATTTTAAAACCAGCGTTATCCTTGCAGTCAAACCACTACCAGCCATTTCCTCCTCCACAAAAGAGGTGGTTTCCGCCAAGTCTGTGTGATTCTTTCTTATTTGTGAAGCCCAAATCAAAATGTAACTTTGTGAAATGCTCCACCTTTCTCATCTTGACGCAGGTGGTTGCGGCTGATCATCTGAGATTTTGCTTGAATAATAATTACTAATTTATTTTCATAATATCAGGACTTTATTCACATAATATTATGACTTTATTCTCATAATATTTAGACTTTGATCACATATTATTATGACTTTATTCTCGAAAGTTTGGCCCCAATACTCGCCATAGTGTACAGACACATATCATGCAGTATTTTTGTTCTTCTTTCTTCTTTCCTTTAAGTTGGACTGTAAATACAAACATTTCGTCTGTCTTTCAGGAAAGTATCTGGCCGACAACTAAACTACACTACTGATAGTAGCACTGTTGAGAAAAAAAACAAAACAATAGCAGTGAACTGAGATTGACACCAAGGACAGAGGACAGACCAACACTCTACATGAACCTTTTCTGAACCCACAAAACAGATCTGCAGCCCACCCAGCAGTATTGTATAACTTGCATATAGCATTGTGGAACTGTTTTAGGTCATGTAATTATTGTATTTGTATTCATTTCATACAATCTATATTGCTGCAGTGAGACACTTGGGTTCTTCCTCTAAAGTCTGTCCCTGTCTCCATCCTTCTCTGGTCAATGTGTGGTGGTGTTTTTTTAGTTTCACTGCAGCTGCCTGACTGAAGACGTGGACAGAGAGAGTTCCAGCCACATAGTAAACTCTTGATGGCATTTGCTGTGCCCAGTCCAGAGAATCCTAGCAGTAAAAATACCTGTGAGTAAAATCTTTTTTTGGTCAAACCTATCGCTCTGATATGCTGGAAACAGGCAGGTCGGGGACACAAAGTAGTAAGTTATTCACATTCATTCGCACATAAGATAATCACAGCTCGATGAATAATCACTCCACTCTGTTTGGTCCAGATGAGACATCTGACCTCAGCACAGACAGCAGCCATCTTGTGTGGATTACATGCATTTACTGATGCAGTTTGACACCTGTCGTAACAAAGACGTGGATGAAAGATGCTGTTTTACCCTCCACAGGATAAATAGATTTACATGCATCATATTACTGGTACTACAGGGTCACACATTTTTGGATCACTTCCTTTTTTATACATATATATATATATATATATATATATATGTATATATGTATATAAATATATACATATATGTATATGTATATATATATATATATATATATATACATACACATATATATAAATGCACTGATCAGTCAAACTGTTCTTTTATTTTATTTTTTCCTGAAATCTACACACACGGAGGAGAGGTTTTTAGGACGTTAGGCAGCTGCAATGATAAGTCAATGTACTTGTTTGCGAAACAAGAAAAATGTTTTGTTTTGTTTCCTGTCAGAACAAAAGAAATGTACAAAAGTGTCATTTTAAACAATAATATATATCTTAAAGGGCGTTTGGTGTTTTTCTCGTACTGTCAGATAGCCTTTCTGTTGTTCCCGGGACAGCAGTGTTAGACTCCAGATACATGACAGCATTCTATTTTTATTTATTGATGACGATGATTTGTTGTATAAAAACGTGATTCTGTATATGAAATAGAATTTGAATGGTATCACACAACTCGGAACCCTTAAAGGTATAAATATTGGAAATCTCTCTTCTTCTTCTTCTTCTTCTCCTTCTTCTTCTTTTGTTATCTGTGTAGTGGGGTAACCTATGTACAGTGTAAGGTATAATTTTTTGAATTTATTTCAGATATAATTTTTTAAACTCAAGTGCAACAGAAGATTTGAGCTATATATGGGTGTGGGGGTAATTTAAAGATAAATATCTTCCTGGATGCCGTGTTATGCTTTGTGAAAGCAGTGTTTATGTAGAGTTGGCTGTACCATGGGCAAGGTCATCACTGAAAGAATATTCTTTTTTATTATTATTGTTATTATTATTTCGTCCTTTCAAAGAATTAGATGTGAACATCAGCAGCACTCTTGTGTCTGCTGTTAAATAGGACGAAGCAGAAAATGGTCAGTGTTAGCTTAGCATGAAGACAGGAAGAAATGTTAAAATACTCCAAAAACTCATGACATTCCCGTCAGCCTCTGCTATATTTTACATTGGGACAACGGTGCTGTGTCGACGGCGTGCGAATGGGTGTGAAAGAGGAGTAAGAGGAAATACACCGCACATAGATGTGGCTGAATGTGTGAGTAAATGGTAAAACTGTAGTGTAAAGCATCTTTGAGTGGTCGGCAAGTCTTGAAAAGTGCTTTATAAATGCAAACCATTTAATGTATGTTAAGTATGCCACAGTTAATAACAATAACAAACATGCTGACATTAATATAGCATCCCTATACCAAGCACAGCCTCATAGAGTTGCTTGAAAGTAGAGTTAACTGTTGGACAAACTATATTCTAGTCTTTTTTGCAAAGCTAAACAAGCCGGTAACTGGCTCCAGCTTCACATTGACTGACGCCCTTCACGTCTAATTCTTGAAAGGAAAGCAAATAAACACGTTTCCCCCAAAAACGCGCAACTGAAATTAGTTTAAATCTTGAAAAAATATGTATGAAATTTGTTGACCATGGTGCCACAAGTGAGACAGGATTTTGTTACTGGGACCATCTTGTATTTTCTCCCCCTTTTTATTGTAATAAAACGAACCTCAGTTCATCTGTGAATTCATTCTCTCCCTCAGTTTAACAGAGTTTCACCCCCGTGGCACCTGATATCCCCGGTTATATCACGCGCATCTCCCCAATCATCCAACCCGCACTCTAACCCATGGCTTTATTTTGCATAATGGTAATGGTCTCTGTGAGATGACATGCGTTGAGTGAGGTTATGGCGTGAGATTAAGTCGATGAAAATGCTTCATTTGTTTTGTTTCCTTTTGTATTTTATGTCAGTCATCCCTCTGTTAAGGAGAATAAGCTGAATATTTTTTAAAGTGGATAAAAACAACAAAAAAATATTCTATTGTTTAATGTGAAAAAAAAACAACAACACTGTGCTGATGATGTGGAACTTCCTGAATGCTCTGACTCAACATGAAGAACAAAGTGTGTGTGGAGTGAAGCCGAACATTTCCGTACTGTATTCTATATTGGTATTTTTGCTAAATGCAACCAATCATAATTGTAAAAAATATAGTCTGGATTTAGGAAAATAAGACTAATATTCTCATATCAACAGTAATACTTTTGAGTGGACATCTGGCCCGTGCTGTTAAAGTTTAAATCCTTGTTCTTGGATCCAGGATTTAAATTTCTTTGCATGCAGACGTAGTACAAGAGATCTTTGTGGCTGCATTCTGTTTGTGTGAGGCGATAATGATTGGTGCCATTTAGCTCCTCGTAACTCGTTACTTTGGTAGCACTTTTAGGCGTCAACATGCCTGACAAAAAGTTGTTACCTTCTGTGTGAATCCCAAATCTGTCGGTGCAACAGTCACTACAGCATTATCTAGAGAGAGGTCTGCATCCTCCCATGATGCCTCTGTTTTTTAAATGACCACTACATCACAGCTTAGTGGTTCTTAAAGCTTGACCTGCAAAACAGAACAAAACTCAGTCTACTGGTTGCTAGATTGTTCCTTGTATTCTCTAATGAAACAAACAAACAAAAAAGAAACAGCATAGAAACCTTTCTGTTCCGGATCCTCATCTCCATGGGGAGTTTGTCCTGCAGTAAGTCATTATTGCATGCAGAGCATGCAGTAACATGTGGGGCATCTATGATGATAGATAGTACTGAAATGACATGTTGTGCTGAGTGTCAGTTAACCCGTGTTAATGTTGAGAGCAGAGCAGGGAGTGTGTTTTATGTGTGTTATAAGCCAGAATGCTTTTTTGGTTCTGTACCGTTAACCTCAAACACATGTGCAAGCTGTTTGTACAGTACATAACCACGCTAAGATCAACTGAGAAACTTAGTTTGCTTCTTTCCAAAACCAATAAAAGTTATAAATGGATGCTTTGTGTTCGCAGTGTTCTTCTTGTTATTATTTATGATTAAATAATACTGTATAACCAGGGTGCTGGTGCAGGTCTTGAAAGTCTTAAAAGGTGTGGAAATTTGTGTGAAAGTCTTGGAAAGAAATGTTTAGCTCATAGTAGAGTGCATATGAGCATTTTAAAATGTGTAATATGATAAGGAAAAGTAAATAAGTTGAGGATTTCAGTCACATAAGTCACTGAACTGGTGTCTGAGGCTTTGAAGTAAAACTCTCACTTTTTAAAATATTTTTGTGAGTTAAAACGATTAGATAAAGAGAATTTATGTTAAAGATGGGAAGAGAGATGCGAATGAAAGTATTGTGAGTTCTATATACTGTACATACATCCATCCACTTATTCATTCACTCGTTCATGCTTTTATAGTTCTGACTGTGCTCTTGGTGAAACATGTTTGTGTGAAATGTACACACCTTTGTATGTTTTTAAAAACGTTTTTGTCAGTAAAATACAATGGGTACTATCTTAGCACGTAAAAGTATAAAACTACATGAAGTCAAGATCTTGCGGAAAAAAGTTTTCTATTTTGAAAAAAAGTCTGGCATTTTTATTTGGGAACAAGCGTCCACTAATGATGTCACATCACTGGAGTTCATCTCTGTGCAAGAACATTTATTTGACAAAAAACAAACAAACAAAAAAACAAGATACAGCTTAATTTTAATATTCAGCTGAAGCAAATGTACTGAAGTGGTGGCCAGCACATTTGCTTCAGCTGAATATGTTGTTGCGTGGTTAACTGCTCTGCATTAAGTAATAAATCAAGATCCCCCAAAATATCAAAAGCAATAAAAAAAAACAAAAAACGAACACGAGGTTGTGGTTATAAGCATTACTGTAGATACAATTTAGTGACCATTTTGTTTTTCAAAACACCAAAGTTGTGATTCAGGATTGAAAGGCAGGCGGGAGAAAACCAGTCATTTTGGAGAATGAGAGAAGAAGAAGAATTCCTCCTCAGCAGAGGAAGGTGAGGTCACTCTTCCGGCAGCCCACCTGGCAGCACACGGTGGTCAGTATGTTATTAATGTCTCGTCTGGTCAGCTCAGATCCTGAGTTGTTGCTGCTGCTGCTGCTGCTGCTGCTGCTGCTCACTCCACTGCTGCTGCTGAGGTTCTCCAAACTGCTGTGTTCCCCTGCTGGCAAAGCTAGAAAAACAAAAACACAAGCATTAACATAAACATGAAAGAAAAGCAGCCTCTCACACACACACAGAGTTCCTCTGCACGTCTTGCTTTGACTTTGTGGAAGAGGTAGGCCTCTAATACGAAGTAATTCTATCACCATAATAATATTAATTATGACTGTACGTATAGTTTTTCTTACCTCCACAATGGACGGACAAGTGTTTTCAGATGTCCACTCTTTTAGTCATTTATGTCCATGTTGTCATTAATAAGGAAATTCTTAATGACCGTGCTGCTCAATGCGGCGCAATTTGTCTTCTCCAGTGTCACTTTACTCTTTCTAATCAGCACGGCTGATTGGCTAACTGGGTTTTGTTTGCGTGTGGCAGTCGCAGGAGTCTGCCCCTGGGAAAAGACTGCTGCAGCGTTTAATCTTGATATGTGGCCTCTGGCATAATCAGCCCATGACAGCAGCGGACGATGTGTGGTCCGTGTGCCGGTGCACCTGTCTGTCTGCACACCCACTACAGCCCTGAGGGTCATGGAACATGTCAAAGTAAAGTCACTGTGTTGTGGTTAAATAGAGAGGTGTGTAAATAAAAGGGGGAAAGAGGAAACACTGAGGCTATGGCAGGGAAATGTCAGCCCTCTTGATTCTCAGAGCTGCTTATTTTTGTTTCTGAGTCTGATGGAGTGAAATTAATAGAAAAGGCTTTGGTACAGGTTTATAATAGTTATTTTCAGTTTGACTCTTTTCTGTTTATAGAATGAATTAGTTTTAATTTGTTTTTAGAATAGGTTTGCTAGTTTTTATTTTTGTAAATGCTTAGTTTTTGCCAGGTCAAAAAAGTGATAATAATATAAGTATTGTGTCTCAAATAAAACCTTTCAAAATTGCTTGCAGAGAAAAAATGAACACACTTCATATGAACCCCCCAAAAGGATTATGGATGAAATTAATTTAGAAAAACGAAAACTAAGCACATTTTCACTACAATTTTAGTTTGTTTTATAAACACACAATTCAGTTTTAGTTAGTTATCGTTTCAGTTACCAAAATGTTTTTATTTTTCAATGTTAGTTTTCGTTATATAATAACCTTGCTTTGGTATTATGAAGAATAGGGTGAGATTTTATAGAGGTCAATCATAACCCACTATCACATCTTCACTATTCTGCATTTTAAATTATTTATTTTTTTTAAAACCTCTTTCGACTGTTGATCCGTTTTATTTCATCTTAACTTTTGTGTGTTTGATTTATCGTCTTATTCCATATGTAAAAGTGACCTTGAGTGTTAGAAAGGCACTTAATAAAAATAATAAAAAATAATAAAATGTATTATTATTGTGTTATTATGAAAGACATTTTAACAGACTTTTTTTAGACACTGCAACAGGTCACACATCGGTGTGTGTTTTGCACATATGACTACAAAACTTGTATATTCAACTGGGACCATTCATAGTTATCAGAATCCACTCAGACAGATGTTTAGTTGAATATATTCAAATATAGTTAAATAACCTAAAACATTTACTTTACCTCTTCAAAACCAGAGAAAATATGATAAATCGCTAAAACATGGTACACAGATGTGGATACAGGACTTTAAATCTACTTAGAAACAGAAATCAAGTTCTATGTTACTCTACATTATTCTATTTGTGTATACACACACGTAAAAAAAAGCACAGAAGCAGTAGTCTCACCCTCCATGTCTGACTCTGTGAAGAATCTCCTCCAGCGAGAGCCTCCACACGTGTAGACCACAGCCCTCAGGAACTCTCGGCCGCACAGCTTCACTGCCTTCACCTCTGCTCTCACCTGCTGCACACTCACCACTGCACACAAGAGCAAAGGCAAAAACACCAGCGCCCGCATATTTGATACCTGAGCGTCTCTCTCTGTTGCTCTGTTCTGTTTTTGTTCTCTGTAAACAAGCTCTGTTCTGAGTTTCTGTCTCTCCGTTATCTTCACGTCTGTCTTTCACTTTTCTGTCTATTATGGTCTGTTAGAGTCTGCAGCACGGTGGACCAGTAATTGATTCAGTCCCTGCATCTCTCCTGTGTTATATAGCTTCCACCTTTCAAGACATCAATACTGAATATCTCTCCACCCTCAGCCCATCCCAGTCTCTCTCTCTCTCTCTCTCTCTCTCTCTCTCTCTCTCACACACACACACTTACAGATCGCCCACTCAGTCAAGTCATTTTCTGTTTCCGCTCATCTCCACCATCACCATTTTTGGCTCTTTAAGAGTGACTGAAGTCCCATCAGACCTTTACGACCCTCAGCCCACGATGACATTAGGAGGGTCGGCCTCCTCTGCCTCTCTGATGATGTGATTTAGGCCTGTGATTGCACTGGCCGCTCCCTGCGCCACATGGCTAATGAAGTGATGCAAAGTGATTCCCCCTGCCGTCGGACAGATGTTTGGTGTGTTTACAACTCTTTGATGGCCTGGTTGTCTTTGGCTTTACGGTGGTTTCAGGCCATATGAGAGTTAAAGAGTCAATGTTGACAGTCCCTAATGCGGGTCATTATGAAGCTGCTGATGGTGCGACGGGACATTTCTGTTCAATCATTAACGGTGGAGATCCCTTTTTAGGAGATCTATGAAATTATACTTTGTTTAGGCGGGAAATGGATGTCTCTGTGGCAGCAGAAGACAAAGAACAGTGTTTTTGACCAAACCTGGCTGTTTTCCCTGCTATCAGACCCCTGAACGTCCAAAATCACATTCCTAGTAGGGCTGAACAAGTAATCAATGTTTTATCCAAATCGCAATATGGCCTGCAATTTTCAAATCACAGGAGGCTCAGTATTTATTAAAGCCAAAATGTGCGTCAAAATATAATTTTGTATGAGTTATTGCCTGATCTATACACATCTTATTCTACTTCTTAGTAAAATCAGCTAACAATTTTTGGCTCCCAGAAGGTTAAAGGAACGTTCTCGCCTTTCGTCAGCTGGGATTAGCACACACTAAATACGCCACACTCCTCAGTTAAATATTGAGATTTTAGACATTTCTTTGCTAAATGACGACACTGATTGATCAGTGGCCAGCAGTCTGTCGTCGTCATATTAGTATCTGCTTAGCTCACTTGGAACATCGTCAGAGCAGGTACTAAAAAACATGCCGTGTTGAGCCCTGCAGGAACTGTGTAGTGGAAAAGTGGAAAAGCACCATAAGGTGCCATCATTGTCACATTTTAACTAAATACGAGATCCTGAGCTTTTTATGATTTTATTGATTTTCACTTCTTGTTTATAGATGCTTACATGCCCCCGCTCGCTCCTCCTCCTCCTCCTTAGTAAACACATGCAGAGCCGACAGAGCTGCAGCAGATTCACTGTTTCCAACAGGTGGAAACTGTAAAATCAGATTCTGTAATCTTTAGCTCAGACGGCTTTTTGTTCTGTAAAAGAAGCAACATTTTGGAACCTGATCATTTGAAATCAGCTACAAACTTCACAATTTCAAAGAGAGCTCACCATAGGTACCTCCCAATAAGTTACCCAAAAATACACAGTTTTCTCCTGTTTTCGAGTAATTTCTAATTAAAAGCAAAAACCTCTGCAATGTCATATGTCAGAAATAGATTAAAACAGTCAAAGGATGGATGTGGTTTTGGTCTTTGGTCTCAAAAGAATCACGATTTAAAGAATTAGTTCCTTTTACCGTCTCTGTGTCAGAAATAACCACAGCAGTGTTGCAGTTCCAGCCAATACTACTACTATTACTAATAATAATAATGATAAAATGAATAATAATAAAACTAGTAAATCTCAGCTGTGCAGGTTGTAGTCATCCATTCATCAGTAAACATCATGATTTACCAGTTGCAGCATGTTCTATGTTATACGGACAAAAGCTTGGAAACACAGTAAATTATCTTGCAGCATCTGTAGCCACAGGTTTATTCATTTAGCTTGGGTTTGCTGTTTGACTAACATGGTTACAACCATTATAACTCTGCTCATTCATGACTCAGAGACCCTGTTTTCTAGTGTTTTCTACACAAAGGGATGAGTCATCTTTCTTTAAAACGCACAGTATGATGCACTTGCCATTGTTTCACGTCTTTAATTATAATTGTTTCAGTGAGTGGTAATAAAATGTGTTGGATATTATTGAGTAGTGGTATATTTATTTATTTACTTTCATTCATTTTTATTATTATATATAATCCCATTTAAAGGCAATAAAACATAAAACATCAGGTATGTATATAATATGGATTAAAAATAGTTCAATTGAATAAAAGTGTAACCTTTGTGTATTTGTGTTGCGTTCACCCGTCATATAGTAACTGTAGAGATGTGATGAGCTCTGTGCATTGATGGCTTTAATCAGAGCTGATTTCACTTTTGTCTGATTGCTCTATTTACTGACGCACAAAGGTGAAGAGGCTAAAAATGACCAATTACTGACCGACCTGAAGAAGGGACACTGATCTGTCATCTGCACTGACAAAAACCAAAAACACTGCACACTCAGCTGTTGATCTGTGACTACTGAGTGTGTCGAGCCAAACTGGTCACATTTGATTTGTAATAAAATAGGAACAGTGTTAATGCAATAAAGCAGGGAAGGTTTCCTGCCATCATGGTGGGAAGTTATTAGTTACTCTATCAAATTAAAACGCTCCTACACACTTTTCCATCTCAGCTTTCAAAATAGTTTGAGAACATAATACCATGAAACTGACAGTGATCATTGTATTCCACGTGAATTATAGAAACCTTTTAATTCCATACACCTTCACATAGAACAAAATCTGCAAAAGACTTTGATGTCCAGTCATTTCTTCTTCTTCTTCTTTTTTTATTCTTAGAATAAGATCCTTTTTTTGGTTGACTCCATCAAATGTCAAATAATTGTGATTTTAATGGCAGACAGTTAAAGAGCAAACATGTATATACTTTATGTACTTTTACTTATGGAGGCTAGACTTTATTTTGCCGTACCATACCATACTCCATGCCAAACTATTACTGTCATGTAACTGTCATACCATACTATACTATACTGTACTATACTATACTGTACTATACTATACTATACTATACTATACTATAGTACAATAATATACTAACTAAGTGTTTTTTCCTCACACTCTGATTCTGAAGTACTTGTAGGTAAAACTTTCAACCCTATATTTAGTATAAAGTCAAACAGGCGAACACGACGTTCGCTGATAAAATCTGCCATAATGACATTGTTTGTATTTCAGGGAGACATCCAGACGCCAAGTCCTCTGAGAACCCAATGTTAGGACAAGAGCCTCCAGATAAATGGATAATATTGCACAAACCTAATTGGCTCGTGGGTACATCAGTGTGTGTGTGCTTCTTTGGTGGACGTGAAACATGCAGAATGTCCACTGTCCACTGTCCACCAGAGTGAGGCTCATCTGTGTCTCTGCCATGTGAGCTGACCATCAGGTGTCTGTGTGTCATTGACTGACGGGGGAATCATGGTCTAAAGGTACCAACATAAAATGCTATAAAGCCAGGACGAGTGCATTTACTCAGACGGTAGAACAGTATAATGTCAACAAAAGGCAAAGAGTAGGTGTGATAGTATGACGCATTCAATAAAAACTCATCAATTGTGGGTCAAAGAGAGTGTCAAATTATTTACCTGCAACTAAGTAAGGACAATCGTCATTTGTGTTGTTGTAAAAGCAAACTCTTTTTCCAAAGCACTTTTGTCAAAAAGGTCACAATGTGCCTTGTATAAAAAAAGGAAAATAACATAATGAAAACTGTACTTGCCTGCTTGTTCCCCATTTATTCCCTCAGCATAATGTGTGGAAGCAAAATACAGTTTTACAGTATATTAATACATCGATTACTGATATTACTGAGTTAATTTGTCCATCACTGTCTTCAACCAAGACAACAATATAATTGGCTCAGGGGGAATGAATATATATAGTAATGATTATTATAGTTTTTGTGAATAAACTCACTGGATTTACAGCCATAGATGTTTGCAATTGATTTGACTTTTAGGAGCTGGATAGTTTATGATTTATCATTTACAAGTTTCAGACATTGACATCCAGGAGTTACAAAACGATGTGACATACTGATGTCAGAGGTTTGAAATGATTTTTTTGTGTGTTATCAGTGATGGACTGTGACAAGTACTAAAACGTATTATAAAAACACAAACTATCTGTAAACACTTTGTACATAAATACACAACTGTAAGGGGATGTAATGTGGATACTAAATGACTCACTAAATATGTTTTCAAAATGTTCATCTAAGTGTGACATCTGTCTTTTTACTTTTTATTACAAGTACAGATCAGAGGAAGGTGAAGGCGGGTCTGTCTCCATGTTCCTCCTCCTCCTGTTTACCTGTCAGCTGCATTTTGGGATGCAACTGACTTTCAGTGAGGTGCTAAAGAAAATCACCACATCACAGATTTTTACTGTTAGCTGCAGCGTCTGGACATTTACAGAGGTTTTTTTTTACAAGTTGAAAATATTTGTGCCTTTTTTGAAGACATTGCACTAATTTCTATTCTACAACTTCATCTGAGCATGGTAAAATGACAATGAAACCATATCATAATATGATCTGCTCTTTAAAGCCTGATAGTACAGTTATTTGGCCTGGGAACGGACAAACATTAGAAAAGGAAAATACCTGTGAAGCTCTACAGCTCCACCTGCTGAACATAGGGAATGATCATGTTGGCTGAACTGATAACAATATAAACACCCCAAACACACAAGCGCTAAAAAATATAGTATCGTATAGTATAACTAGAAATACTATTTCTAGTTATACTATACGATACGATACCAAAACAACATTTAGTATCAAACAACAAGGTGGTTACTGGAGATAATATAAATTCATATAAATGAAAGGTAAATAACTGAATTATTGTTTCCTGGTTCCACATTTACTGTATGATCAGAGAAAAAAACTAAATGTGTCACAGGACTCCAGCAATTTCTTGAAAATTAAACTAACATTTTAGTTTTGCAACAAAACTATCACAAAAAAACAATTGTGTGATAGTTTCCTTCATATAAAAAAGCAAATAAAAAGAGTAGCTTTTATTTGAAAATTCGGCGTACTTTTTTTTCTAAATGTTAACATATATGAGTAAATGCTATTTTTAAAATGTGCACTAAGTTATGTAAAGGCCGCCCTCCTGCTCCAGTCCTGCGGGGGGCGATGTGACTACTAGTCTCACTTTTTACACACGGAGAAAGAAGGGACACACAGCGGCATGCTCATGGCACTGGGAACCAGGCGGACCTTCGATGTTTTTCTGGTTGCCCACTTCACAGACTCACCAGCTTCTACCGATTTACTCGGATAATCTACCCGGGACAGCAGAGCGCAGCTGTCTGCCCTAATGTGAGTTTCACTTGTTCATCGTACGCGACGTTGTTGTGTGTTAACTGAGGAGGCTAACTGTAGCTATAGCTAAACTGAGCAGGACAAACTTGTCTGATAAACTTGTGACGACCTTCACGTAACCTGTCAAAAACTATCAGGTAGCACTTGGAGTTGATTGTGCGCATTGTATCAGGGTGCGTTTTCCCTTTCCCGAATAAAAAAAAATAGACTTTTGCAAAGCAGAAAGACCTTGACTTAAGTTTTGCTGTTTTCTTGTTGAGATTGCACCTGCTGTGTTTAGTAGACAAGCTTATTTTAATAAAACCATGAATGAATGCAGCATTCTCAGTACATAATGTTTAACTGACCAAATTCAGGAAAATCAAAACAAAAGTGCATACATTTCACACAAGTATGTTTGACCAGTCGCACAGTCAGAACTATAAAAAGCATGAATAAATGGATGAATGTATATAGACAGTAAACAATCTCTTCACGTGCATCTTTTTTCCCATCCTTAACCTAACTCGCAAACTTGAACACGTAACATTAGAGCTATCAAAATGACATCAAGTTTTGATTAGTTTTCCTTCATATATTATAATCTGTAACACTTGTGTGCTTCTGTTCAGACTCTTAAGTTCAACTACAAGCTTAACTGTTTTCAGACTTTTTCCCACAACAGTTCCCACAAAAGCCCAGACTTTTTACTATTTCCATTCCATACTTCAAGACCCGTATAATGTATAATGTAGGGTTTTTACTTTTAAACTGTGTGTGAGGAAAGCAACTCATATTTGTGTTCAAGACTGTGATTAGATACATTTTCTTAATGCTGAACCATTGACTGATGGACTGCAACAAACGCCATTTACTACTTTATTTTATGACAACAAGTAAAATTGTCACTTGGAAGACCGGTCAGATCTTCACCTTTTTTAAAGGTTAGTTTTTGGTTTGTGTCTGACTAACCTTAGGAGAAACATGGGCTAATGTTCTAACGTTTTGTGTTAGTGGGGCAGTGTTAAGTCCCCTGGACAGTCTAAAACATTAAGGCATTTTCAGTCAGTTTCTAAAGCTACTTTCAGACATGTGGTACAGGTAGTCTGGAGATTTTGGAGATTTGGAAACTTTCTTGCTGATGATTAAGCATCTGACTCACACAATGTCCTGCTGCATACCCTGTCTTTGTAATAGTTTCTCTTGACTCAATCAGCTGTTAATTAATGTTCTGGTGATGGACTCTTTCAGCTCAGCTGTTCTCAGAAGCACATGTTGGTCTGTCATGGAGCCTGTCGTGCATCAGGTGTGGCCGAGAGTCTTGCAGCACCTCCGCAGGACTCTGACTCTACCACAAAGGAGCCATTCAGGCTGTGTTGAGAACAACGCTGTGACAGCCACCACTCATTCCAGGCCCATCAGACCCACACTCCTGGTGTCACGCCTCTACCAGCCATCAAACCTGCGTGATGTGGGGCAGGACAGCCGGCTGCAGGGAGAGATGACGTGTAAGAGCCAGAGGCTGATGCAGCAGGCCGGACTGATCCATCCTTCCAACCCAGGGTGTTATTACTACCTTCCTGCTACTGTGCGCTCCATGGAGAAGCTGGTGAGACGGCTTGTTTATTTTGTTACAGGAATGTCAAGTTAGAAGTCATCTACTGATACTGATAAGTTGCTTTTACACACACCAGGTACAATACTTTTTTGATTGTCAAGGGAAGCTTTTTTAACAAGTCCAACTGTAGGCATGTCTTTTGCTCATGTGTGTTTGTCCGTGTGTGAGTGAGAAAGAGTCGAGAGAAGCCGAGTAAACCATATCTCCATTAATCACAATGCTTTAGGACAAAACACTGAACAATCAACAAAACAATCAACATAAATCTCATTGTCATCAGTATTGTGGTGATGGTGACAAATAAATTAAAGATCGGGCTTATCTTACAGTGATGTTAGAAGGAGAACTGTGTAATTCTATATTGCACTGTTTGAAAATACATTATCATGCGATTGTATAAAGGTGTGTGGGATCCACTCGGATCTATGGATGGATATACAGTGGTGTGCAAAAATGTTTGCCCCCTTTCTGATTTCTTATTTTTTAGCATGTTTGTCTTAAATGTTTCAGATTATCAAACAAATTTAAATATTAGACAAAGACAACCCAAGTTTTTAATTGAGGATTCTATTTATGTATGGGGGAAAAAACTATCCAAACCTACATGGCCCCATGTGAAAAAGTAATTGCCCCCCTTGTAATCATCAGGTCACTGTGGTTAGTCACATTTTTTGGAAAACTTTTCTTGCCACACCCAGGCCTGATTACTACCACCTATTGAATCAAGAGACGACTTAAATAGAACCTGTCAGACAAAGTGAAGTCGGCCAAAAGATCCCAAAAAAGGAGGACATCATGCTGCGATCTACAGCAATTCAGGAACAAATGAGAAACAAAGTAATTGACATCTATTGGTCTGGTGAGACAAAAGTTGAACTTTTTGGAAGGTGTGTGTCCCACACTATTGAGATGCTGTGGCATGACCTTAAAAAGGCAGTTCATGCCCAAAAACCCTGTAATGTGGCTGAATTACAACAATTCTGCAAAGATGAGTGGGCCAAAATTCCTCCACAGCGTTGTAAAAGACTCATTGCAAGTTATCACAAACGCTTGATTGCAGTTGTTGCTGCAAAGGGTTTAGGGGGTCAACACTTTTTCACACAGGGCCATGTAGGTTTAGATTTTTTTTCCTCCCTTAATAAGAAAAACCTTCATTTATAAACCGCATTGTGTTTACTTGTGTTGTCTTTGACTAATATTTAGTTAAGTGTGACAAACATGCTAAAAAATAAGAAATCAGGAAGGGGGCAAACACTTTTTCACACAACTGTACATGTATTGTCTATGGTCTCATTTTAATATACAACATCTGCTGTCTTTGAACAACAGGTTAGAGTGATTGATCAAGAGATGCAGGCGATTGGTGGGCAGAAGTTGGACATGCCCAGTTTATGTTCAGCTGATCTCTGGAAAACCAGTGAACGCTGGGATTTGATGGGGAAGGAGCTGTTTCGTCTGAAAGACCGCCATGAAGGTGACTATTGTTTGGGTCCTACGCATGAGGAGGCGGTGACAACTCTGGTTGCTCACCAGGCGACTCTATCCTACAGACAGCTCCCTTTGCTTCTTTATCAGGTAAGACTCCATTCTGTTAATATCACGCAAGCATTTGTATCTGTAATTGGCATCATGATTTTGTTTTTGTTCGCTTTTTTATAAAACAGATTACACGCAAATTCAGGGATGAGCCAAAGCCAAAGTTTGGTCTTCTTCGAGGGAGAGAGTTCTACATGAAAGACATGTACTCATTTGATGTGAGTGAAGAGGCAGCGTATGAGACCTATGAATCTGTGTGCCAAGCGTACACTCGACTCTTTGCCCGTCTGGGCCTGCATTGCGTACAAGTACAGGCAGACACAGGAAATATTGGAGGTACTCTCTCCCATGAGTTTCAGCTGCCAGCGGACATCGGCGAGGACCGTCTACTGGTATGTGGGAACTGCTCCTTCTCTGCTAATGTAGAGACCGTGTCATCGGAGATAACTGACTGCCCACATTGTAAAACTGGCACACTGGTAGAGTCAAAGGGCATAGAGGTCGGCCACACCTTTTACTTGGGGAAGAAATACTCTCAAATATTCAACGCCTCCTTCAGCAATGCTCAGAACAAGCCTTGTGTTGCTGAAATGGGCTGCTATGGTCTCGGAGTTACACGTATTCTGGCTGCAGCACTTGAGGTGATGTCAACAGAGGAGGGGATCCGTTGGCCAGGGCTTCTCGCCCCTTATCAGGTTTGTGTTTTGCCACCAAAGAAGGGCAGTAAAGTGGATGGGGTGGCGGCCTTGGCTGATGACTTGGTTCACACTTTGGAAAAGGCTGTGCCATGTTTGAGAGGTGAAGTGGTTCTCGATGACCGTACACAGATGACTGTTGGAAAGCGACTGAAAGACGCCAACATACTGGGCTACCCATATGTGATCGTTGTAGGGAAGGGAGCTTTAGAGGGAACACCCAGGTTTGAGATGATCTGTCAGCAGACAGACGAGACAATGTTTCTGAGTAAAGAAGGACTGATAGATCTATTGGGAGGAGTGGAAACTGTATGAATCACAACCCTGACTGGAGAAATAAATGTTTTTATTATGTTAGTGTGTTTTGTATTTTGTGCAAAATGTGGTGGGACAAACACAAATGTAATAGTTAAGAAACATTACATTTGTGTTGACATAACTGAATAAACTTACTGTCACAACCAAAGCATTGTAAAGAACTTAAGAATATGAAAGTTTATCTTACCCCACCAGGTAAGAATTTAATTTTTACTGCTCTGTGGTATGTTTATGTGCTTTTATATAATTCAATGCTGGCTTTAGATGAACGCTGTGGATGGAAGCATGTCATGAGAGTCAGAAAAAAATAAAATGACTAAACTGGTGGAAGAAGTGTTTGGGGTCTGGTTGTCAGTGCGTCACATTGTCATGCAACTAATCGGTGATTTTTCTCTGATGAAAAGGAGCGATGTAATCGGCACAATGATTGAAATACCATTGGTCAAATTTAATATAGGTTAAAAGGATAAAATAGTGTTTAACTCTAAAAGTTATATCATGGTTGTCTCAGTATCTAAGTTAACGTGATCATGTATCTATTTTTTATTCGTCTTAGTTTGATGATACATTTTCATATTCATTACCGATAGAGCTACGTGGAACCATAGAAACGTGCTCGCGCCATGTTTCTGCACGGATCGTTATTCATGTAGTGCCAGTGCAGTACACATGTTTCCGTGGATGTCTGTCCTGTAACCAAAGAGTCTGAATTCTCTCAAGATTAGAAAGAGCGTATTTATGTCACAGTTGACAAAAATAAATTGAAAACAAAGCGATTTTATTTTGAGAAATAAGTCTGACTTTGACCAAAATGGCGTCTCCGGCGGGGGAACATGACAGCGACGACGGCTGGGACGAGTTTTTTGACAAATTCAAGACCCAGGAATACAAGAATGCTTTCAAGCCAGACACTTGGGAGGAGGTAACACTAACCTGTTTTTCAAACTGTTGTTTTTCGGCATAAAAAGTCAGTTATTCCGATGTTAAGTGAGCTGTTATATCTCCACCTACAGTGTTGTTAGAGTAAAGGGCCGTGCGCAGTAAAATCTTAATTTGTGTCTCATGCAGGAGTTTGATAAAATCCCCATGTTCATGAAAACAGCCCCTGAAGAGTTTGACCCGCAAGAATATCCTGAATTAGCTTGTCTCCAGGCTCTCATCCACGATGAGGACATGTCTCCAGAAGGTGAGCAGACCGCATCACACAGGTCGTGTGGCTTATTGTGTTTTTATTTGTTTGTTTGTTTTATTAAGTGTGCAAGTCAAGAGAACATACAAGAAAAAAAGTGAAAAACAATCATCATATAGAGACATGAGAAGCGAAATAACAGGACAGTTGAATGAATGACTTGTTGATACGATATAAATCATAATTATAACATATAATTTTGTAGCAATGTTTTCTTTTATTAATAACACTAACTGTTGTCTTCAGGGTTGTGGCTCTGCCGTTGAGGAGGAGAATGATTAATATTCTTATACACATTTACTATATTTAAGGTCCTGAAGCTGAAATAGATACCGTACATTTAGATTTTAGAAATTGCTGCTTATTGAGTTGATCTCTCCCCAGAGAAAGCCAAGAGCCTGAAAGATGAGGGTAATGCTTTTTTCAAAGAGAAGAACTACAAGAAGGCTGTACTGGCCTACACCGCAGCTCTGAAGGTGGACTGTGGGGACCAAGAGCTCGCCACCGTGCTCCTCACCAATCGTGCAGCAGCTGACTTTCATCTGGGTAGGGATTTCTTGTTATTTAGATGCCATAAAGATACAATAACCTCTTTGTAGTACATTCATGCTTTAGATGATATGGCTTGTTATGCATATGCTCGCATATACAGACATTCGTTGATGTGTTTGTTTTATTTCACACAGGTAACATGCGTGCTGCACTGAATGATGCTGCTGCTGCAAAGAAGATTAACCCAAACCATCTTAAAGCCTTGATCAGGGGTGTGTAACACACACATACACACATTAGTTTCCACCTCTAATGCTGCTTTAACATGTACAAAAACAGTGGCAATATTAGTCATTTACTACATCAAAACAGGACATCACACTGTACTAGAGCTGAAAGAATTACTCGATTAATTGAGAAAAATAATCGACAGATTAATCGATTATGAAAGTAATCATGAGTTGCTGCTCTTTGACACATAGCATCATACTTGCATTATATTAAAATGGCATTGGATATTACACTATATGACTATATGCCCCTCAACTTTAAACATGCGCTAAGAGGAGAATTGCTTGGCACCTGTCACGGGGTGTGACCTGTTCATCTCCTCATTAATGCAAATATCTAATCAAAACAATCTCATGGTAGCAACACAATGCATTTAGGCATATAGACATGGTATGATATGACCTGCTGAAGTTCAAACTGTGCATCAGAATGGGTAAGAAAGACGGTTAATGAAACTTAAAACTTGGCATGGTTGTTTTGCCCAACAGGCTGTTGTGATTAATGAAACTGCCAAGCTTCTGGTATTTTCATGCACAACCATCTCTCGGGTTTGCAGACAATGACAGAATGATAGAAAGGCGTAAATAACTACTCTTTAAAGTAATGAAGGTATGCAGAAGACCATCTCTGAACGCCCAGCAGCAGAGGACACTTTATTATTGATATCATTTCTAACACAATGATGATACGACTATGTAAACACCTTGTTGATGTATCTGCAGGAGCTCAGTGTTGCATAGAGCTGCGTAACTTTTCAGAAGCCATCCAGTGGTGTGACGAGGGGCTTAAAGCACATCCCACTGACAAGAAACTGCAGGATGTGAGACTCACTGCAGATAAACTCAAGGTACAGTCACAACCAAGTTTAAGGAAGGAGGCTGTATGGCATTGAGTTTGGTTTTCAGTCTCATACAAAGCCCTGTTAATTGTTAATTTTTTGGTCTTTAGAGGGCAGCAGAGAGAGATGCCAGAAAGGCTAAAATCAAAGAAAAACGATTGCAAAGCGAGAAAGAAGTTCTTCTGGCTGCTATAAAGGTATGTATTTACTGAGAGATCACTCCCAAAACTCCACAGTCTTCATCTCAATAAACATTGTCATTACTGCACTTCAACTACTTGAAGGAGCCAGAGAAGCTCTGTGATTTTTATCCACTTTTGTGTGTGCTGTACACAGGACCGCGGCATCAAGCTTCTCCAATCTGCAAAGCCTAGTCAGCGTGGTTCAGACAGTGAGGACGAGGACGGAGGTTCCTCTGCAGCGATTTCAGAGCTGAGCCTTGACGGCCTCAGTTCTCAGGAAATTGTTGGGGCTCAAGTCTTCCTGGATGAGCAGGGCTCGTTGCACTGGCCCGTTCTACTGCTCTATCCTGAACATCAGCAGAGTGATTTCATATCAGCTTTCTGTGAGAGCAACTGGTAAGCCCAATTGTATCTAATAGCATGAATATGGTAACAAGCTCCACTGTCACTTCTTTACTTGTTGTTTTTTCATCTAAAACTCTAAAGCTGAAATAGACACATCTGTTCCTTATGATAAACATACATATTATGCGTGCAATTCAGTTTATAGTTTTGATTTAAGTCACTATTTGAAACTGTTGATATGTTCAAATGTTCAAAGAAACATTGAAAACACTTGTATAACACACCAAATGAGTGGAATAGAATAAATATTCCATCCATGATTACATGTAAGCCACTGATATTCTGTTATTGCATAAAAATGACAAATCAGCTTTATAGCTCAGAGGAACTTTTAAGATTCTGTATCTAAAACTATGAAGAAAATAGTTTTCACCCAAATCTTAACTGTTTTTTTTTTACACATAAATACTTCTTATAACACAACACTGGCTGTGAAGAAAATGATTTCATTACTTGCGTCTTGCAATGACTGTGTCTTTATGACGTTCACAAATGAATAATGCACCTGTTAAAGCTAAAGACATGGAACTCTGCTGCTACTTCAACTTTGAAGAATTTACACAGAAGAAATAATTGTGATTTTTTTTTTTTTAAGTGTACTGAGAATAATGAACATTTCTATTTATTCCGATCTTGTTCAGTTTCATTGATCATTTGGCCGTCATGTTTGGAGAAGAACTACCACCATGGGACGTGGATAGAAAATACAACACACAAAACCTGCAGGTTTGTACTTAAATGTCTGTGCAGTCACACATTACAGTGTGTTATATTTCTGTAATCATTTTTATTGTAATATAAGTATGACTCATGAATTGCTATTAGTGGAGCTATAAACAAAGGTTATTTAACATGACTGACAACTGAACATCTTTATTATTAAATTGAATTAATAGATTTAAAAAAAAAACTCAATTTAACCACCCTTTTTCTCACCTTCTAGTTGTACTTTGAAGATGAAGAGAAGGAGACGATATACCAGATAAAGCCAGAGTCATCACTTTTAGATGTGTTGCAGCATAAAAGGTAAATTAAGAAAAAGTGCATTTTAATTTTTTGATTATTTTTGTATATTTTGACCTGATGAAGCATCTTTTCAGGGCTTAATGATTTTTAAATGTTAGTAAATGTTTTCATTTATTAGCTGCATGTCCCTGCAACTTTGGAGCCATTTCTACTGCTTCATTTTGTAGCTAAATTATCTAGCTCTGAGTTGGTCTTAATGACGATATAATTCAGCAGTTTAATGACGGTGTATGCCACAGTTTGGCAGGTAGCCGCGGTTCAAACGAAGAAAAAAAAATGCTTTACTGGATGTTCATCATAATCTGTGGCTCGGTGTCAGAGCTTCTGAACACCTTTGTCACACTGGTTTGTTTTCATTCGCTGTCTTTTCTGTACACAGGTATTTCATTAAGGCAGGAACTCCCAGCTTCATCATTTTGGTAAATGGTTCAGCATTCAAAAAGCACTTTTTAACAGGAAAAAAAATAAAGAAACTATAAAAACAGCAACCCGGATCCTTGAAATTCACTCTGAATGACACCACATTTCATTCATCAAAATAAATGAATGTAATAAACGTAATATGTAGATTTTTCTTAATCTCTGCATCCAGTTTTTAAAAAATGTATGGTTTGGTGATAGACGTTAGATGTATGAGTTTGTAGAATCCTTGAGTTTGTTTTCCAAAGTCTGTTATCTTCTATTCACTTTTATTATTCTCTAGGAATAAAAAAACGCCCAAGGGTGTATAAAAGTGTGTTGCTAGAAGGAAGTGTTGGTTTGTATTCTGGATGGAAAGCAGTGTTATTTTTGACTGTTGAACCCTGTCACATATACCACATGTGTGTTTTCCTGACATGACTCATGGCTGAAGCTGCCAGTCCGGTTGCTTCTCAGATGCTCCTGTGACTGTGCATGAAGCAGCTTTTCCAGCTTGGTCAGTGTGGTTTCCCACACTGGTGGATATTGTCTACTCTTTGTTACAGTGAACTCTAATCAAAGCCATGGATAATATGCCCTGAAGATGTACTTGTGTCACTGTCGAGTAGGTTTGAAATGTTTTGCTTTTCACAGATGGAGTTTGGAGACTTGTCTGTTAAACACTGGCAATCAAACATCCCTAAAAATACTGTGTCTAAAGCAAGGTTGTCCACACTTTCTTTTTAACAAGAGCCAGATTTGATAATGTGAAGATTTATGGGGTCAATGGACCATTCTGACCTTTTTTGTAACTGTAAAAGTTACAAACAAATACAATGTTTTATAATAATTTAATTTTCATTGTCACAATTGTTTTTTTTATTGGCAATGTAACCAAATCTAAGCCATGCAGGAGTGAAAAAATTGAGAAAAAAAAAATGTAATTTCTTTCACATCTGGGGTTAAATAACATAATATGAGATAAATGCATGAATCTGTCTGTCACAGATGAGTTCAATGCACAACTCCCCATCTCCCTTGGGCCATAAATAATAGATTTTTTAGCAGTATGAATAGCTAAGATTACACAAGATCTGATTTTTCCAAAGCTGATTTTGATTTCGATTGCGATTCATTGACGTAGATCTGGAGAGACAGAAGTTAATTGGAGGAGTGTTCCATAACATGAGTCACGAGTATAATTAAGAAAACAGAAACAGTACACACACACACACACCTATGCCACAGCAAATAATTCAAAAGATTGTGATTACATTTAGCACGATTATAATCATATGTTCCACTGCTGATTTGAATGGTCTAACTAAACAAACTAAGCGCCATGAGCGTGAACTCCTCGTTACGACAAACCAGTCCAACCACAAATCTCAGTGTTGAATGATGAACTGTGGTTGGTTTCCAGGAGCCATCATCACCGGGGGAGGCTGCATGTTGACAACAACCGTGGGGTTTTTCTTGCGGTATTTTAACTCGCGGTGCATCTGACACCAGGTGCACCACACACAGAAACAGGAAGTTGCGATGTCCTTACACATTGAACCCTGCACCAACCAGAGTAAAACAATATGTCAAGTTTAAAAATCATCATCTTCACTTCTATTAAACACAGGGGTGTCAAACTCAAAAAAAAAAGTAGCGGGCAATATGAGGTTAAAATTATAATGCAATACTTCCTCATAATATCGCACTTAAGATACAATGATATTTCACAGAATGTCAAAAGTAGAAGTGCTTTGTTTTGATATGGAATTATGTATATTTCACAATAGAAGCATATTCATGATGCAAAATAAATCTATTACTGTCAACAAAGGGAGAGATAAATATAAAATTTTGTAAATAATGCTGACAACTTTAATTAAAGCACCAACCAAGCTTGTATACATATATATATATATATATATGTATATATATATGTGTATATATGTATATATATATGTATATATATGTATATGTATATATATATATGTATGTATATATATACACATATATACATATACATATATATGATGTTGAATGTAATACATTTAATAATGCTACATGTAAAGTAACAATTGAATGTCTAATTGTTACTATTATAAACAAATATTGCTAACAAATAGGGCTGAAATTGAACATTACTAAATTAATTGTCAACTATTTTTGATTATCGAGTGTTTTTTAAAGAATTAAAAACAGTTCCTGTGATTTTCCAGCTTTTTAAATGTGAATAGTGTCTGCTTTCTTTGCTCCATATAACTAAGAAATCATTCAAACTGAATCATTTTGGTTTGTGGACAAAACGAGACATTTGAGAACATCGTCATTCCACGTTTGACAAACACTGATCAACATTTTTCAACATTTTATGGACCAAACGATTACTTGAGGCAATAGTCGATAGATTAATCGATTACGAAAATAATCATTAGTTGCAGCCCTACAAATCTTTTTGGCATTATTTTCTGTCGTTAAACTATCACCAAGAGGAGGTGGCGCGAGTGCCAAGTTTTCATGATAACATGAGATTAAGTTGTGGGCCTCATATAATCGACTGGGGGTGGCCGCCAGTTTGACACCTCTGATTTAACATGTCAATGTCGCATGCGTCGCACCTTGATGTGATATCTGTTCCGAATGCCAGAGCGTAGAGCGATGGCAGCAGGAGGAGCAAACAGAGGGATCCCAAAGGACGTCAGTATGGCAGGGCTGCAGATGTCGCACAGTGGGAGGCAGCGGTTCTCTCCAAATTTTCCCGCCACTGAGCAGGCGAGGCAAGGGCAGCACCAGAAACCATAGCAACCTAAAATGAATTAGCATTATTAAAGGAGACACAGATGTTTTGAACACAAAACAAATTTGACAAATTTGTGATTTTTTGGTTCTTACAAGTACTCGTGCTCTCAAAGCAGTCAAAGACACCAGTGTTCCACTCGGTTAATTGCAGGGACGCCATTGGATAGACTTTGATTTAACCAACAGATGGTGAACAATGAACCTGTTAACACACACACATCAAAGGTAAAATAATCCAGATATTAACCCCTCACCCTGAATTGGATGCAACACATGAAATCTGAAAATATTGCTCTTGTACAAATTATTTTAAAAACCCTCCACATGTGGAGTGAGTCTTCATTTCCCAAAACAGCAACCAATTCATTTACATACAGGTGAATTATTTATGTAAAGACAAAGCTGTGTGTAAAACAGATGTGCTTTCTATCAGGAACTTTGGTGTTTTTACTTGCATTCACTGTCACATTCAGTGATGTTTTGATTTAATATGACTGTATCTCAGTCTTAACTGCTCCTACGCAATGATTGTTTAAGTTACTCAAATACTAATGAATAAAAACCAAAATAACTTATAAATAAACTGAATCCTTTTAAAGTAATGCTGATCTCTTAAACATGTATTTTAGACGGTTTTAACAAAAGTTTTTACTTAAGATCGTTCTTCTAAAGAAAGTCAATTAAATGATAGTACTGGAATTAAAATGTTTAGCATTGAAGATTTAACTTTCTTTGTCATTGCGAGCACAATTAAATTACAAAAACACAAGATAAATTCATGATAAAATCTATAAATAAGATAAACAAATCAAGGTATTACAGGTACTGTACTGTAATGACTGATCAGTCCTGATTTTAGCCACTCGAGGACCTGATTACCCTATTTTAACGTGCGTCAATGAATGGATGTCCAGGCACACTTGGACTTTGGGTTGAATTCCTTTTGATTATTGTGAATTTATTTCAAGGATAAACTGGTGATGAAAGTATTTGTAAACTTGGAAATTATTTTAATTTTTTTTTGTTTTATTTGATAAAAAGCAGTGGAGTTGTGTAAACACATTGGCCTTTAAAAGGGTTAAAATTTCAAAAATATTATTAATATATAATAACAATATATTGAAGTAGCTTTAAAAGACTCACTCAATTAAAGTAGGAAAAGATATTCATATAAATTACTTTTACAACAGTTTTTGGGAAGGTGCCATTTTCTGCCGCTAGGGACATATTAGTAAGTTTTTTAAAGGAACTATATCCCGTAGTGACTAATCAGTCCTGATTTTCATCACTCCATTGGGTGTGGGCATTTTAACTCACTTCAATGAATGGATGTCCAGGCAAACAAACAAAGGTCTCTGGGTTGAATTCCTTTAGTTTATTGTTCATTTGTTTCAAGGTGGATTTACTGGTGATGTAAGTATTTGTAAAAACCTATACATATATATAGCAGTAAAAAATGTGCAATCTCCTCATCACCGATATGTGATCGGTGAACCAAATGAACCACTCCCTGTGCACCATCACAATAACAAACAATCAAAGTGTAAACAAACCTGATAATTTGATAATCAGAGTGAAGCATCAGAAATGCTCCTACACATACACTGCCTGGCCAAAAAAAACCTCGCCACCTGGATTTAACAAAGCAAATAGGTAAGGGGTTGCTGCAGTTGGTCAGGTCTAGGTTCAGCAACATTATGTGCCCAAAGAATGAGGTCAGCTGACTACCTGAATATATTGAATGACCAGATTATTCCATCAATGCATTTTTTTCTTCCCTGATGACATGGGCATATTCCAAGATGACAATGCCCGATGACAATGCCTTGCTCAGTGGCCCAACTCTCCCCTCATCAATACAAGATCTTGGTGAAAAATGAATGCAACACTGGGCGGAAATAAATCTTGTGACATTGCATTAGCTTATGGAAACAATGCCACAGTAAATGAGTGCCTTAATCAAAGCTAAACAAATTAGACCAAATTAGAAACCAGACTCATGTGATATATTTCTACAATGTCCTTAGATTAACACACTCTCTAATTTGCAATTTGTATAGGGATTACTTGTAATTCAGCACTACCACAGAGTATGTTTGACAGACTTAGGCAACAGTAACATTTAGAGACAATCAGGATGTCACTGTTTCTCTGGTGTGATTCAAAATGCTGGAGGATATTGATACATTTTAAGAACAGAAAGAAAAGGTCTTACCTGGACACTGTCTTGGCTCCTGTGAATCTTCATCTGAATGTAACATGTACCTGCAACTAGGAGTGTCATCTTTGGCAAGTCAGACTCAAACAATGCTGCAGAACCTGAATGGTTTTTCAGTAAGACAAGCAATAAATAGTATGAACATCAAACCTTTGGTTGATGAATCGTAAGTTTCCAGGTCAGTGTGTGTGTGTTTGTTTTATCATAGAACACTTATTTCTTTCTTTCTCTTGTTTAGAAAGAGAAGACACATAATAAACTAAACGATTCAGTCAATGTGAGCTTCATTTAGTTTTGTTCTTGACTTAATCACATCAAGTCAAAATGATCTTCATATAAAGATGCATAAGAACTGCAGAGTCAAGCTTCTTTAAGATGTTTAATGACATTTCAGCTTTTGCTTCAGGTTCAGGTTTTTGTTATTTATTATGTTAAGTTTGGTATTTCTTTACAAAACAAGCTAAACATGGCGCAACATACAAATACATGAAATAGATTAAAATATGATAATTCTGGTTAAATCAGAACATAGGCAAGGGAATTAAATGTCAATAATGGAGAAAAAAATGTTTAATGAAAATGTAACAACTGGATAAATATAATGAAAAAAAACCACCTATATTACCAAAATAAAAGCCAAATGTAAAAACCAAAATTAATAGTGCCAATAAAGACAACTTATATATCACAAATGCTTAATGACCTGATATCTTAAAGTTACTGTGGAATCAGACTGTCCCTTTTTTATAGTCATAATTATACATTTAATTTGTTTTTACATCGCACAGCACCAGAAACATGATCACTGAAGCTAGAAGAAGAAACTCAGAGCAGGCCGACAGGTCTGAGGCATTTCCAGGGCGTTTCCCTGGATTAATTTTCTGATGACATGGGTTTAAGATCATCACCCTAGTGTTTTCTCTGTGTGAACCAGATTACAAGGCCCAGTGAACACAAAAGTGTTCTGCACACAGCTGTGGCAACATGAAAGAATGACTCTAGGTTTTCATTGTGATAATGAGAGTTCATACAAATGCTGATGGAAACATTTATTCATATTAAGGTTTTCATGTAGGTTTATAAAAATAAAATCCCCTGTCATAGTTTAGTATGTCACCTAAAATGTAACAAAAAAATCCTATTTTATTGTGTCGTCCACAAAGTAGAAAAAAATAATTTGGTATGTCGTCCAAAATCGCATCAAAAAGTCACAGAAAAGTATGTAGTCTAAAATTTGAAAAAAAGTCTTAGAAAAGGATATCGTCGAAAATTTGAAAAAAAGTCTTAGAAAAGGATGTCGTCTAAAATTTGAAAAAAAGTCATAGTTTAGTATGTTTTCCAAAATGTGACAATAAAGTCATAGCATAGTAAGTCGTCCAAAATGAGACAAAAAAGTCATAGCTAAGTATGTCATCCAAAATGTGACAAAAAAGTCATAGAATAGTATGTCTTCCAAAATTACTCAAAAAAGTGGTACTATAGTATGTCGTCCAAAATGTGACAAAAAAATTCATATTATAGTATGTCGTCCAAAATGGCTCAAAGAAGTAATAGAATAGTATGTCATCCAAAACTGCTCAAAAAAGTCATAGTATAGTATGTCATCCAAAACTGCTCCTATAATTCATAGTATAGTATGTCGTCCAAAATGTGACAAAAAAGTCATAGTATAGTATGTCGTCCAAAATTTG